>NC_143032.1:67720000-68020000 GCF_057628025.1 Oncorhynchus mykiss | reverse complement strand
AAGGCCACAAGGAGTCGCTAGATCGCGATGAGCCAAGTAAAGGCCCCCGGTCAAACCCTCCCCTAACCCGGACAATGCAGGGCCAATTGTGCGACGCCCATCCAGAGATCAGAAACAGAGCCTAGCCAGCCAGCCAGAGATGAGAAACAGAGCCCCGCCAGCCAGCAAGAGATCAGAAACAGAGACCCACCAGCTAGAGAGATCAGAGACCCGCCAGCAATAAGAAACAGACCCGCCAGCTAGTCAGAAAGACAGATCAGAAACCTGCCAGCGATCAATCAGAGTACTGCCAGCGATCAATCAGAAACAGACCCGCCAGCCAGCCCGCCAGAAAGACAGATCAGAAACAGAGACCAGCCAGCCACACAATCAAACAGAGGGGACAGATCCGACTCACCCATCCAGTGAGGGACTCGAGGGTGGCCGGCAGGGCATAGTCCTGTAGCTGGAACAGATCAGAGGGCACACAGTCCACCTCAAAACTGTTATGGTCGCTGTTGAACTCCACTGGACACACAAAGAAGCTGTAGCCTGCCATCACATAGGACAACTGGAGAGAGAGAGAGAGGGACAGAAGCAGAGAATAAAATAATAGGAGTTGTGGGGAATTTGAAAGGAAACTTTTGCAGTTAGCTATGGCCGTGTCTTACCAGGATCCCAAACACAACAGTAGAAAAGAATCCGCCGATGAAGCCTTCCCAGGTCTTCTTAGGAGACAGCTGTAGAGTACACAATCAGGACGTTGACACAGTACAGGGTGTTACCAATGGTATCCTTTGTAACAAATATCAAATGAACGATCCAAACTTCAGAAAATGCTACATACAGTAGTGGTGTAAGTCTTGCTAACCTTAATGAGTGGAGTACGTCCAAAGAAGAAGCCAAACATGTAGGCCATGATGTCATTGCAGATCACACAGGAGATGGGCACGATGAACCTAGACCGAGAAGGAGAGAGGTACTGGTACCTGGGGTCTATTCAGTGGGGTGTATAAAGCAGACATACGTATTTACTCTGAAGAGATAGAGCAGATCTCTTCAACATAGTACATTTCTACCTGAACGTTCTGAAATGTTGTTGACTCCTGAATAAGTTTCAGATGTAGACCACCCTAATGCACTTGTCATTTGCATCACATGGTTGTAGGACAAGTCTTAATTACATCAGATAGACTTTTCAACCGGCAATAAGTCCTCCCATTGTACAGCATGGAGACACTGGGCTAAGTGAAGACACTCCCATGCACTAACTTCTGACAGAACAGATCCACTGGGTTTATCCCAAATTACACCCTATTCCCTATATAGTATACTACTTTGACCATGGTCCACAGGGCACTGATCAAAAGTAGTGCACTATATAGGGAATAGAGTGCCATTTAGGTCACAACCAATGTCTGACTGAATTTGCCCTCTGATTGAATTTGAGTGAGTGACAGAGAGACATTTCTTACCAGATCATTCCCTCAAACAGGTTGTGGATGATGAGGTGGGACTGGGTCACTACGATCAGCAGAGTTACATGAGTCCAGCCAAACTGACAGGAAGGAAGGAAATTCATTTTCAGAAAGCTTAATTGTCCCAACATTTTCAATAAGTGATAAAGGAACATAGCTACCCCAAAGTGGCCAGAACACTGCAGTATATTTAAGTAATAAGACCCGAGGAGGTTTGGTATATGGCCAATATACCACAACTAAGGGCTGTTCTCAGGCACAACGCAACACGGAGTGCCTGGATACAGCCCTTAGAGATGGAATATTGGACATACACCACAAACTCTCGAGGTGCCTTATTGCTATTATAAACTGGTTACCAACGTAAATAGAACAGTAATTTCTTGCCATACCCGTGGTATAGTCTGATATAACATGGCTTTTAGCATTCAGGGCTCGAACCACCCAGTTTATAATTACTCATAGCACACTTTGTTTGTAATTTAGCATTAATGCTGTAAATGGCATTTTGCACAGAACAATCCTTACTGATAACAGGGCAATGATGACCAAGTTCTCTTTGCAACAACACAAACATATCCTTGAGGAGTGCTGAGACCTCAGCCCAGTCAGTGTGACATTTTGTCCACAACACTGAGTAGATGAGTTTTACTGCAGTATGCAGTGCTCTCAGTGATATGTTACTGCAGTGTGTGTTTCCTAGCAGCGCTCAGCAATGTCACTGCCCTACATGGTCAATCCAGAGCCCAAAACAGAGCCACAGACGGTCAGTGTCGGTGTCTGTGTTTGACAAAGGCTGCAGCAGCAGATCGGAATAGGGGCCTCATCTATATCCTGGAAAGGACCCAGATCACTGCTGGTGGGATTCCATGTTTCTGGGCCAGGCCCCTTCACTAATGAAGTAGCAGCCCAGAGGGTTCATAATACAGTACATACACACACACTATGCTACCCAACACATGCATGCATGCATGCACTACACACACACACACCATATAGAACTGCAGGCGATAGTGTTTCTTCACCAGGCTCAGCACGAACATGCAGAAACCTGCACAACACAGAGAACAGAGGAAACAAGTCAACAAAGAGTAAATAAATTTGAATTGAATCTCTTTTTCACAGCACCCCATATGATTTGAACGAAACCTTCCATACATATCTTCCCATTGTATAAGTGGTCAGAAAGTGACATTTTGGACCTGAATGCCAAAACACTACAGAGTTAAAAGGTGCTGAAAGTTGACCCATTTTGCATACCCCACCATACCAAGACACATCCATGTCTTCATCACTGGAAAAGATAAACGGTTGAAATCTTACAAACAGGGTTGTCAAACTATCTTCTCATTTCTGGGGAAAAAATATTTTAACAAAAAGTATATAATTTAATGTTGATTATCTAATATTTTTAATTTTCACATTTTGTAGCTTAGACCTTATTTGACATCATCTAAGGTTTTAGTGTTGTGCCCACCATCAGTTGAGACAACATGCTCTTGAATACAGGGGTGGCTGTCATGTTTTGGCTGATAAAATGTCAAATGTATTCCCATTTTAACTTTCAAACGATACCACAAAGATGGGTTGAGGTCCACACATCAGATAAATGTTAACTTGGATGGGAATATCGGTTGTTTTCAATAAGACAGTCAATCCTATTAAAATCATAGAAATATAAATAATAGAATAGACATGACCATTTAAGTTGACATTCGACGTTGGGTGGACCGGCGGTCATCTTTGTGGTAGTAATTAAAAGTTTGAATTTCAATGGTGTACCAGCTAAATTGCAGTGGTCGACAGGTCAAGGTCCATTCTAATAATTATATTTCTATAATTGAAATGACACCCACCCTGTATTCAAGAGCATGTTGTGTCTCAACCGATGGCAGGGAAAATATAAAAAGCTCAGATGATGCAAAATAGGGTCTATGCTACAACATACTGTATGAGAATATGAACAATCTGAGGTCATACGTTTTTAAATAATTTACCATACATTTTTTAAATTACAATTATTAAAAATATATTTTTTCTTTCAAGAAATAATCAAATAGTTTGATATCATTTTTAAGCTTACAGTGTTGTCAAACTCAACCATTTATCTTTTCCAGTGATGAAGACAGATGTCTCATTGTATGGTATGCAAAATGAGTCAACTTTGAGCACCGTCTATCTCCTGAATGTTTTGGCATTCAGGTCCAAACGGTCACTTTCTGACCACTTCTTCCACGGGCAAACATGAATGAAAGGTTTAGTTTAAATCAAAAGGGATGCTGTTAAAAAGTGATTGAATTCAAATGGATTCACACCAAAGCATTTTTGGGTCAGACAGTTTTTAGAAGCTATTATTGTCATTCTTTGTTTTAAAACTGAGGACCAGCAACTGCATCATTGTAGTCATCCAAGCCATGTTCAATCAAACTCAATCACAATCTCTAGTGACATAAATTATGATTTGGTTTTGGGTTCCGAGGTTAAAAGCCTGCTAAAGTCAGTAACAGATAAAAACACAATCACATGAATGCGCTCCATGTAACTCTTGATTTCTTACACTTCCAATAATTATATCAATCCCAAGGCTGTATCAAAGCAGAGTAAGAAGACGTCCTTGTGAGTAAGATGCTTCTATCGAATCTAACAAATTAGATAAAGCAGTCAGGCCAATAATTCAGTTAGGACAATTTGGACACCAGAATATTTCTACATACATCCAATCCACATCAATTTGTTACACATGCTTCATCAGAGCACAACAATGTTAGCCTGGTACCAGATCAGTTTGTGCTGTCTTGCCAACTTCTATGGTCATTGTAGTCACTGTATTATACTTCTGCTAAACTGTTTATTCTATTCTACTGAGTCATTTACTTTATGTTTGTAAACTCATCTTTCATTATTTCCTATTGTTGTTGCATTGTCAAGAAGGAACCTGCAAGTGAGCATTTTGTTGGACAGTGTATACCATATGTGCATCCCGCACATATGACAAAGAAAACTTGAAACTTGGCCTGATGAACAGATCTGGAACCAGGCTAGAACAAAGCACACAGTGTTCTGATTTATCTTTATATAACTACTTATAGATTCTGTGAAACTCCGCTCCTTCTACATTATCTGTCATTGGGGACACGGCCCCATTACCTTAAAAGAGATGGCCCCATTACCTTAAAAGAGATGGCCCTATTACCTTAAAAGAGATGGCCCTATTACCTTAAAAGAGATGGCCCTATTACCTTAAAAGAGATGGCCCTATTACCTTAAAAGAGATGGCCCTATTACCTTAAAAGAGATGGCCCTATTACCTTAAAAGAGATGGCCCTATTACCTTAAAAGAGATGGCCCTAATACCTTAAAAGCCTTTCCCTGCCAACACTTCTCCAGTAAACAACCCGGCCCTGTTTTGAAATGTACCCTAAGGGAGGTATGAACGAAGGAGGGATAGATGGGTATTAACTTTCCTCTTTCACCTTGAGCCACAAAGCCGAGGTATGATCATACAGTCACACAGAAACAGCAGACGTTTAGCGAGTGCTACCTTCACCACATCCTGCTGCCATGAACTGCCACTGCTGCACTGGTTGACTGAAAGAGGGAGGGTGTGTCACACCTTCTGAAGCTTTTATAATTAAAAAAAAACTTGTACCAAACCCTGTCAGGTAAAAACTGATTAAAAATGAAGAAGCTCCAACTAAAACAACACTAAACGTTCAAAAGAGGACTCCCCTTTCTCCCTCCCTCACTCTCCCTGGCTCTGTCTCACTCCCAATACTCTAAAATAGCTTCTTTATCACCAATAGGAAAAAGCACTAGATCGGTTTCCATCTGTCCTTGCCAGGTCAGTGATCATGAAGGAAAAGACATGAAAAAAGGAAGTTAGTCAGAACTTTTGAGACAGCCTGCATCTCACCTGTGAGGTACAGAGCGAAGGAGATGAGGCGGTGGTATTTGCTGAGGATGCGCAGCGGCTCCTCCCTCTGCACCAGATTAAAGAAGTAGTCTGTCACCGTCTCTCCGTAGAAGAAGTAGTTTACACAGAGCAGGAAGTACCTGACAGCGGGAGGAGGAGAGGAGGAAGATGAAGGGAGAAAGAGGGGAGCAAGGGGTGAGGTCAGAACTGTTATAACAGACTGAACATTCACTAGGCAACCTTTTCTGGAAAACCTGGAGCAATGGTGAACTTTTGGAGATGCAATGTTCAAGTTATGAAGAAATGTACAAGTTATGAGGTTTTATAATAACGAAAGAGTTTTTACACCAGAGCTAACATACTACAAATAGCATCACCACTACATGTAACATGATATAGTTTCTCTCTGCTAACTGGGTAAACATCACCATACCAACAAACCTCAGGAAGTTTGCAATGAAATAAAACGTGCAACTCAACAAACAGTTAGTTGCAGTATAACATTAAACACAGACATAAAATTGTGTGTGTGCGCACGCGCATCTCACCAACTCAACGTTCTGAACCAGGGCAGGTGGTAGGAGTGGTACACACTGTAACCGATGTGGATGATCTCCTGGAAGCATTTGATCTGCACACACAGCACCTGTAGAGAAAGATGTTCCATTATTACTTTGAACAGGTCTGTAATAAATGACTGAGGTTTGCCATTGACTGTCTGGGTTTTGGTATCAACTACATGGTATTCCCCTACCACACTTCACATTTGATATCACCCTGACAACAGTATCTGGATGATTCCTTGTTGCTCATCTCCATCTCATTTAATCAGACATTTTGGTTCAATGTTCTTGTGTTGTGACTCTATAAAGAGTTTTTGTGTTCTCTGTTCACTTCCTGCAGCAAACTTTCTCCCTCCCAGCAGGTAGTAAAGCAGAGAAGAGTCTGTTATTTCCACTGAGCTACACTCTGAGCCTAAATCCATTAAGGACACAGACAGACAGCCGGCCCCAATTCAATCCCTTACCCTCTCTTTCGTCCTAACCTTTTGTTTCTGCAGATCTGTAAGGTATGTACGCAATATGGTGGAAGCTCCATCACTGGACTGCATATACCTATCCTGAGACTGCAGATCTGGCAAAAGAGGGGTTCGGACCAAGGGGGACGGGTAGGGAGCGATTTGGGATTGGCTAACAAACTGACTGAAAGACAGAAGGCTTAGGGAAAGGAGGATGAGGATCACTCACAATCAGCATGAGCACCATGGGGCCCAGATAGATGATGATGAAGAAGAAGGAGATCATGGCCAGAGTCAGGATCCCTCGCACCCACCAGTTCTTCCATCTGAGAACACACACACAGTTAATCCCCATATACAGTGTGTAATGAAAAGGTGAACAATAAGCATCCATATCAGTTGTCTGTGTGCCCAAATGAACTGCTGGGCAATACATTCCTGAAGAATGTCAATATAGGCCTACACAGATCAATAGTTATATTGAGCATAGCAGATGGTATTTCATTAGCATTCAATAATCCATGTCTGAATAACAGGATGTTGTTAGGATGGAGGAGCAAACCGAAGATAGTAAATAAAAAAATCTAGATGTTGGTTGTGTCCCAAATGGCACTCTATTCCCTATAGGCCTAGTGGCACTACTTTTGACCAGAGACTTATGGGACGCAGATATTACGGTTTGTAAATAGGTTATATTTCCCTTGTTCCAAACCGGAGGTTGTGATTACCATAAGAAAATAGTAAATTAAAAAATAATATATATGTTGGAAGTGTTTACCGTGAGGACAGTCCAGATAGGGCTTTATTGAGAACCTCAGGGGTGTCATCAGCAGGGACAGGCACCTCCGGGAGCCCTGTATCAGGCTTGGTCTCGCTTTCAGACACCCCCTCTGCTTTCCCCTCATTCTCAGATCCCTACAGAGAGAGAAAGAGAGAGCGGGGAGAGAGAGAGAGGGGGGAGATAGAGAGACAGACACAGATATAGAGTTAGTCATACAATGTAAACAAACACAGCTAGCCTCCTATGAGGAATGCTCCCCCACTTCCTTTCCGGCTCTATTTTATGTCAGTGAACAACAACATTGTGAGAGCAAGCTTGTAGTGCTTTTCCGCTTTGGCGTTAGGATATTCTGTCTGATAAATATACGGCTGATGGTGACAGAGTAATCAACATATTTCATGGTGTCTGCCCCCTTGATACTCTCTGAAAGCGGATGACCCTCTGCTTTTCCAAGGCAACAAAATGTGTCATTAGACATTGCAGACTGCTGTGATGTCATCGTGGTCTCTCCCCCCTAGCACTACCAAAATTGCACTGTTGTGTCACCTAACCTTCTATTAACACAACAGATAGCTGTTAGCCTACACTCTGCCTGTCTTGGTTGTCAACACACACACTGTACACACACATATAGCAGTAGGCATGGCTATCAAGCTGATGGAACCCCCAGGCTTGCTGGTTCCCATTTCCTATCAGCCAGGATGCCCTGGATAAAAATAGCCCCTCCTTCCACACTCCTGTTACTGAAGAGACCCCGTTCATGTTCCCTGGGTGGCAAGGAGCAGCACTACACTACCCACACCGGGTTTTGTTTTTGTCTCTGGTCACATTATCAGAATCAAGAGACTCATTCAACCATGTTAAATAAATAATGTAGGCCTATGCGATTTCCTTCTACCTTATCACCTACGCTACCACAATAATAGACATGCACATGCAGTCATACATACTATACACAACAAACAAGGGTCAGTTCTGTCCGGGATCCTTGGGATGTCCCTAACCTTACCCCATTGAAATGTAAAAGGTTAGGGTAGGGGTTAACATCCAACAAACATGCCATTTCCTCTGGGTATAAATAGGCTGGATCTATTTTCCAGTGTCCTTAGGTTGTCACAATGTGACTGATATAACCATTCTTCAAACTTCCTGAGAGCAAACAGAGTCAACTTTGGCTCAAATGATTTCAACTCAAAAACATTTTGTAGGCACAAGACTAAGTTGAGTTAGCCGCTAACGCCAAATCGCTAGTTAGCTGGCTCCACAGGAACAAAAGGAGCGACCCACAGGAGCAACCAGGGTCAAGCGCTCTGCTCAAGGGCATGTCGACAGATCTCCCACCAAGTCAAATCAGGGTCCCCAACCAGCGACCTATCGGCCCAAGCTCCCAGCCATCCATGATCAGCCACAGTTCCACGAGAACTACCGCCCCCTCAATTTTTTTTAAATAAAATAATTTAAAAAAAAAACTACCTCCACTCCCTCCTAACTCTTCTCAAACATCTCATTCCAAAATCATGGGCATGAATATGGAGTTGGTCCTACCTTTGCTGCTATAACAGCCTCCACTCTTCTGGGAAGGCTTTCCACTAGATGTTGGAACATTGCTACAGGGACTTACTTCCATTCAGCCACAAGAGCATTAGTGAGGTTGGGCGATTAGGCCTGGCTCGCAGTCGGCATTCCAATTCATCCCAAAGGTGTTCGATGGGGTTGAGGTCAGAGCTCTCTGTGCAGGCCAGTAAAGTTCTTCCACACCGATAGACAAAGCATTTCTGTATGAACCTCGCTTTGTGCACGGAGACATTGTCATGCTGAAAAGGAAAGGGCCTTCCCCAAAATGTTGCCACAAAGTTGGAAGCACGGGATCGTCTAAAACATCATTGTATGCTGTAGGACTAAGATTTCCCTTCACTGGAACTAAGGGGCCTAGCCCGAATCATGAAAAAAACCCCAGACCATTATTCCTCATCCACCAAACTTTACAATTGGCACTATGCAGTCGGGCAAGTAGCGTTCTCCTGGCATCCACCAAACCCAGATTTGTCCGTCGGACTGCCAGACGTGATTAATCAATCCTGAGAACGTGTTTCCACTGCTCCAGAGTCCAATGAAAGCAAGCTTTACACCACTCCAACCAAAGCTTGGCATTGCGCATGGTGATATTAGGCTTGTGTGCGACTGCTAGGCCATGGAAACCCATTCCATGAAGCTCCTGACGAACAGTTCTTGAGCGGACATTGTTTTCAGCTGCAGTTTGTAAATCGGTAGTGAGCGTTGCAACCGAGGACCGAATATTTTTACGTGCTACAGCACTTAGCAGTCCCATTCTGTGAGCTTGTGTGGCCTACCACTTAGAGGCTGAGCCGTTGTTGCTCCTAGACGTTTCCACTTCACAATAACAGCACTTACAGTTGACAGGGGCAGGGCAGAAATTTGACAAACTGACATGTTGGAAAGGTGGCATCCTATGACGGCGCCACGTTGAAAGTCACTGAGCTCTTCAGTAAGGCCATTCTACTGCCACTGTTTGTCTATGGAGATTGCATAGCTGTGTGTTTGATTTTATTCACCTGTCAGCAACAGGTGTGGCGTAAATATCTGAATCCACAAATTTGAACGGATGGCTACATTTTATATAGATAGATAGATAGATAGATAGGATGTGTACCCTCTCCCTTGTTATTGCTAGCTTCAACTGATTCAAACCCATCCTGTGCCCAGTCAAACCCATTCTTCTTCCTTAACCAATTACCCAACTCCTTCTGAAAATATTCAACTTTTCCAAGCCAAACTCTATTTTTAGCCTCCTTAAAGAGACATGCTTAGCTCTGTAGTCCCTCCCCTCCATTTCAAACACCACTGCCATCCCGCATGAATATGTTAGCTACATGAAGTAGCTAAGTGAAAACATTTAATGTAGCCAAAGATTATAGGGTCCCCTATGAAACACTGACCAAGACTTTGGTTCCTACCCTGTCACAATAACTCCTCCCTGGAATTTTAATTTGTTGTCATATCAAACAGCACTGTATTCAAAGTGCCCACTATTATCTTCTAACTATAGAATTAGAATAATCATAAGTTTTTCCATGATTCCAACAGTTTAAACTAAATCGCAATTCAAATCGTAGTTAACATTTGGTTAAAAACAAGGCCAAGATATTTTGCCAATATCGTGCAACCCTACGTGGCAGTGTGGAAATTATCTCAAAAGAGTGCAGGAAATGCAGAAATGTATCAAAATGCAGAAAATTATTTTAGGTTGAATTTTAATTGAACATTATAAAACAATCAGGATGGAGACCTGTTAAAATAACTTAGAATGTATGTGTTGCCACCCACTACTCAAAGCAAATATATCACTTTTATTATCCGAAACATAAAATACCATAATTTGAAAAATACTGTGACATGATATTTTGACCATATTGCCCATCCCTAATTTAATGTAAAGTAACTAGGTTTTTTATTCGAAACAGCCCACAACTGGCATCATACATACTAACTATAAATGTAGGCAGTGATGGTGATCTGTCTGTATTTGTATGTGGCTTGTCCTTCTTGCAGAGTTGATTGGCCATTTCAATTCATCCTACCTCATGAGTTGAAATCCAACTCATACGTTTGAAAACTAGCCAGAGTTTATGACTAATACATGATTAAGTTAATTGAATAGAAACATCTACTTAAAAAGTGTGTTGCCCTGGCCACACAGTAAATGCACAACGCCAATTTTCAGTTCAGTTGACTGGGGAGTAGGCAGAGAGGAATAGCTATACTTCTTGTTACGTTCAATGACAAGCTAGAGACAAACGTTAGATATAGATAGCTAGTTAACCACTAATGGTATCTTGTAAATCTGTGGCATTCATGCCAGAGCTAATGTTAGCAGCAAGTCAGTATACAATTTGTTCGCGTGCTAGCTATGTTTTGCTAGCAAGCAAACTAGCGCAAATTAAATTGTAACGTTCGACGTGGCTGGCTAACTATCCTGTCTTGTACGCTATTACAGCTAAATCATACTTATTATCCTAGTCACAATCATAATTTGTGGCATGATGTCCCATCTAGTGGGCCTTGGCTAGCTAACGGGTTTGTTCCAAATGGCAGTCCATAACCACTCGTAGTACCGTAGGCTAGCTACCTTGTCTTCGGATTGTTGATATAGGTCGTTTTCAGTCGTTCCGCGGTGCCGTAGCTCTGTCATTTCTGCAACTCGTGTCCCAGCTACTACAGAGGGTGAGCGTATGAGACACAGGGTTGTTACAGTTTACCAGCTAGCTTGCTAAACAACAAAATACGACGGTTTCGTTCGACATAAATTATTCTTTCTTGTTAACCCCAGATGATTCACGTCCCTCTCACTGGGTTTCCACTAGATATTACACCCACAAAGTCTAAACGATTGTCTATATCGTAAAAATGTATGAAAACAAAAATGTGCAGTTTGGTCTTAGTCCAAGGTTAGGTTTAGGCATACTGTTAGCAGTGTGGTTACGTTTAGGTTTAAAATACACATTTAAGAAGAGCAATTGAGCACCCGATTACTCATCCTGCTGCCCACAGACATGGAATCACTGGTCACTTTAATGTTTACATACTGCTTTACTCATTTCATATGTATATACTGTATTATATTCTACTGTATTTTAGAAAATGCCTCCGACATTATTTGACTTTTATATTTGTGACTTGTTGGATAATACTGCACTGTTGGAGCTAGGAACATAAGCATTTAGCATTTCGCTACACCCGCACCAGCTAAATATGTGTATTTGGCCAATACAATTTGATTTGATTTTGAGAAATGGGCGGGGCTTATGACTTTGAGGCTATTGTAACTAGTGACGACCCTCGGTGTTGAATCGCGACGTTATTTATGGTCTGAATTGCATTCGGTATCGCAACGTTTTGTAACGTTGGCTTACAATGGGTACCAAACACTTTTGAAAATCAATTTTCTCTAGTCTAGACATATCAAAAGTTAATGCGTTCCATAGTGGTTGTGGTTTTTGGATATCATATACAAGTTTATATATACACTGCTCAAAAAAATAAAGGGAACACTAAAATAACACACCCTAGATCTGAATGAATAAAATATTTTTATTAAATACTTTTTTCTTTACATAGTTGAATGTGCTGACAACACAATCACACATTATCAATGGAAATCAAATTTATCAACCCATGGAGGTCTGGATTTGGAGTCACACTCAAAATTAAAGTGGAAAACCACACTACAGGCTGATCCAACTTTGATGTAATGTCCTAAAAACAAGTCAAAATGAGGCTCAGTAGTGTGTGTGGCCTCCACGTGCCTGTATGACCTCCCTACAATGCCTGGGCATGCTCCTGATGAGGTGGCGGATGGTCTCCTGAGGGATCTCCTCCCAGACCTGGACTAAAGCATCTGCCAAGTCCTGGACAGTCTGTGTTGCAACGTGGCATTGGTGGATGGAGCGAGACATGATGTCCCAGATGTGCTCAATTGGATTCAGGTCTGGGGAACGGACGGGCCAGTCCATAGCATCAATGCCTTCCGCTTGCAGGAACTGCTGACACACTCCAGCCACATGAGGTCTAGCATTGTCTTGCATTAGGAGGAACCCAGGGCCAACCGCATATGGTCTCACAAGGGGTCTGAGGATCTCATCTCGGTACCTAATGGCAGTCAGGCTACCTCTGGCGAGCACATGGAGGGCTGTGCGGCCCCCCCAAAGAAATGCCACCCCACACCATGACTGACCCACTGCCAAACCGGTCATGCTGGAGGATGTTGCAGGCAGCAGAACGTTCTCCACGGTGTCTCCAGACTGTCACGTCTGTCACGTGCTCAGTGTGAACCTGCTTTCATCTGTGAAGAGCACAGGGCGCCAGTGGCGAATTTGCCAATCTTGGTGTTCTTTGGCAAATGCCAAACGTCCTGCATGGTGTTTGGCTGTAAGCACAACCCCCACTTGTGGACGTCGGGCCCTCATACTACCCTCATGGAGTCTGTTTCTGACCGTTTGAGCAGACACATGTACATTTGTGGCCTGCTGGAGGTCATTTTGCAGGGCTCTGGCAGTTGCTCCTCCTGCTCCTCCTTGCACAAAGGCGGAGGTAGCGGTCCTGCTGCTGGGTTGTTGCCCTCCTACGGCCTCCTCCACGTCAGCTGATGTACTGGCCTGTCTCCTGGTAGCGCCTCCATGCTCTGGACACTACACTGACAGACACAGCAAACCTTCTTGCCACAGCTCGCATTGATGTGCCACCCTGGATGAGCTGCACTACCTGAGCCACTTGTGTGGGTTGTAGACTCCGTCTCATGCTACCACTAGAGTGAAAGCACCGCCAGCATTCAAAAGTGACCAAAACATCCGCCAGGAAGCATAGGAACTGAGAAGTGGTCTGTAGTCACCACCTTCAGAACCACTCCTTTATTGGGGGTGTCTTGCTAATTGCCTATAATTTCCACCTGTTGTCTATTCCATTTGCACAACAGCATGTGAAATGTATTGTCAATCAGTGTTGCTTCCTAAGTGGACAGTTTGATTTCACAGAAGTGTGATAGACTTGGAGTTACATTGTGTTGTTTAAGTGTTCCCTTTTATTTTTTTGAGCAGTATATATATATATATATATTAGTACCAGTCAAAAGTTTGGACACCTACTCATTCAAGGGTTTTTCTTTATTTTACTATTTTCTACATTGTTCTATGAAATAACACATGGAATAATGTAGTAACCAAAAAAGTGTTAAATCAAAATATAACCACCCTTTGCCTTGATGACAGCTTTGCACACGCTTCGCATTCTCTCAACCAGCTTCACGAGGCAGTCACCTGGAATGCATTTCAATTAACAGGTGTGCCTTGTTAATTTGTGGAAAATCCTACAATGTGATTTTCTGGATTTTGTTTTCTAATTTTGTCTGTCATAATTGAAAATTACAGGCCTCTCTCATCTTTTTAAGTGGGAGAACTTGCACAATTGGTGGCTGACTAAATACTTTTTTGCCCCACTCTAAGTGTAATAGAACTTCAGACTTCAACTGTAGGTAGATTAACAAAACAAATAAATTGATGATGGCGAGAAGCCAGCTTCAGAGAGTTCCTTCACGACGGAGTGTGCCCTCTCTAATGGCGGAGACTGGTGCGCTAGATGATCGATGCCAGACGATGCATTTGGCTTGCTGATATCTCACCCTTATGGTACTTGAAGTGGGCTAAAATGAATGTGAAGTTGAAATGTTTTTGTTTTGCAATTGACAGTGTTGACCCCAAGTGGCAGCAAAGGCTGACAAATGTATTGAATGAGGACTGTTTGAGATGCTTTGTGCAGCATGCATGCATGTGTGTGTAGCAGCATGCGTGCATTTGTGTGTGTGCCTCTCTCCCCAGCAGCACAGAGATGTGGTTCATCCCAGTGGCGTGACAGGGGTATGGAGAAGTGTAACTACTTAATGGCCTTCTGCAGAGTCGGAGTGAAGGGAAGGCAGCATTGCAGACAAAACACAAAAGCCAAGTTGTTATGCTTCTCAGGGCGTTTCCCCTCTTTTCTCCTCTCAATATTACATTTTTCATAAGAGAGTACTAAAGGGTCATCAATAGTGGTTTAAACAATTGTAAGGTAGGCTACGAATGAACTACAATTTCTATAAAAACATCAGTGCTTATGTTAAATAGGCCTACTGTGAAGTGTTTAAAAAAATTATTTATCAGTTCTTTGAATGACTTCCTTTGATTCTTGCATAATTCCATTGAGAGCCCTCTCACCACAGTAGCCCATGCTGGAGCACAGCACATAGATTTATGACCCATAAAAACCCCTGTAGTGCTGGAAGAGATCAATCAATCAATGGAAATTAATGCATGCAGCACTTCCGTCAATCACTCCCTCGAGGTGATCTATAAGCTACATATCCATTCTCTGTCTACTTTACGATCATTGTGATTCCACATTCCCTGACCGTATCAGATCCACAGCGTATTGAGGGTGCTGCACATACTGTATCTTGTTATTGGGTGAATGTATCTAAGACATATATTAGGGAGAGAGTTGTAAAGATCCATACATTTCTCGGTTCATTAACTGTTGAATAACCTTTTTCCTAAAAATGATAACTGTTTGTTTGCTGTATTATAATTTTTTAAACACAGCGCAATCTAATAACCAATTTCACATAGTTACATTTTATCCTTGTACTGCAGTGTTGTGTCTGTGATCTGTGGTGTGGCGGTTCTTCACCAGGTTCCGGCACTCGACTTTGCATAGTCATGCTATATTGCGTATGCATGAGGCAGTGTGCCCCCCTGCCCCGCTCAGTGGTGTGGTATCTTGCTGTACTGTATATCAGAGTGGCAGAATTTGGCTGGGGCTCCTCAGGGCTCTGGGACATCTGCAATGCAGAAGTCTATTTATAGCGGTGGAGAAAGGATGCCAGAGAAATGGAAAGAGGGAGAGAGAGAGGGAGGTGAAAGAGAGAGAGAGGGAGGTGAAAGAGAGAGAGAGAGAGAGACAGACAGACAGACAGACAGACAGAGAGCAAGAGAAAAGCTGAGAAGAGGGTGTGAAAGGGGAGCTGCTGAATGGTGGATGAGTGAAAACTCTTCTTGTACAGAAAAAGCAGGATGAGACAGATTTAGAGAAAGGGGAGAGATAGTGAGTGTCAATGACACAAAGAATAATTGAGTAATTGTACCCTCAATTTGACAATTTCCTTTTTTTCTTAATCAGCACTATGTTGCTATTGACAACTGAATAAATCCCTTGGACCCTTTGAGAAGCCAAAACACAGCACTGATCATTGGATAAAACTGCCGTGAGGCCCAGACTGAAAGACTGATAACTTGGTAACTTTGCCTAGATACAATCAGCTTCCTCTGCCACATGTGCTAATGAATTACGTAATACTTATCCTTATCACAAAGGATTTTTTTCACTGATTAGCTAGATGTCTGGGTAAACTCATTATCTTAATATAATGTATACATACATAACAGTAATAGTAGGCTATGTTATATAATTAGGTTCCTGACCCTTTCCCAAAGTCTCAGTTGACCGTACTGGAGATAAAGGGATAAGCAGTGGCAAGGTCAGAGAACTGTCTACCTGCCAGTAACCATCTTCTAATTCAGTTTCTAGTGGAAATGTCATTATTTGGCCATCAACATGGATGGAAGGAGGTGGTTGCTGAGGCCAAGATTTCCGAACTTATCGCAGCAGGTCTCGGGAGTGCACTGAGAAAAAGATGCAGTTCAATTATGTCTGCATCTCCAGAACAACAAATCTGCTGACGGCATATCTCCCCGCATCGTGCGGAACCGCAAGGCCACCAAACAAATCAAGGACGGCTCCACCACGGCACAGCCACACATCGCAGAAAGGGATTGATCACATTCCTCTCTTTTCAATAAATCTGTCTAGATACTATGCTCTGTCTTGCTATGTTTGTGTGTGTGTGTCTTCTTCCATTGTAATCCTCCTGCATAGTGATACATCCATTATTTTTACTTTAAATGAATGATTCTTGAAGAATATAACTTATAAATGCCTCATGAGCTTATTAGTTCCACTGTCGTACCATACCAGACCCCAAAATATAAACTTGTTTTATTCCAATGTTTGTAATCAAAGTAAACGTAAACACACACTATATAACCACAAAACATGGTTAAAACTATAATGTTGATATCATGACGGTCAGTCCTTGTATCTATAGCTCTGTATATGAATTTGAAAGGGATTATATTTCTCTAGGCCCATCCCTCAGCATTTTTACTAAAACTGAGGCGGGTGATCACTTTCTTAGTGTTCCAATTAAGTATTCTATCTTTAACATTTGTATTGTGTACTGTATGCATTTTCAATGCAAAATGCTTCAAATATTATAGCATTGTTTTTCGGTTTGTCCTTCTCGCTCTAAACCTGCGCCCAGTCATAAAATGTAGCTTATGTCGAATGGTTTTGATGATATGATATTATTGAAGACACTGCCGATGGTTGTAAGTGTTTGGTTAATAAATGGCTTTATTTGGCTTTGGGAGGAATACCACTGTATGAGATAGCAGCACATACAGTCACAGTAGTATAGCAGAATGAACGGTCAACGCTCCTGAACCACCTCGGAAACATGTGAAATGCAAGTGAAAACTATTTTTATTGTTTTGATCATGGTTAAGGCAATTTCTTTTTTTTTTTACACTCAACAAGCGAAATCTATCCCATGCCCAGTTTTAATGCTCCAAGAATCAGGCCATGCAGTCAATGCTTGTCGATTGATTCATTTCTCAAAGAAAGGAAAAAAGAGTGACATCTCGAACAGTTAAGGAAGGCCTTCCACAGTGTGCGGCAGTCTCAACAAAGAACATTTAACATTCTGTCAACCTATACATTTGTCCACGGTAAGTTTACAAAAATGTTGGAGAGGACAGGTCATTTTACTGCTGTATAGGATTCTAAAGTACATTGGCCGAATTCTTACAAAAAAAATCCCTGTGCTCTCCATCCATTTGTATTTTCCCATTTATTATTCTTTCCCTGAACACACTTCCTGCAACACTATTCATTTTATCCCTGTACACCATACATGTCTCTGTCTTTAACATTTACACCTATTCTTTAAGCCTTACATATCAACCCACATAGTCACTGTACCCTGACCCACAGATAGTCCTGATATGGATAGCTTGGCACCAGTCATATCAGAGCTAACTTACAATATGCTATTATGGTTCCTCTCCTGCAGCTAGGACATGTCTGCCTGGGGTATACATACTGTTGCTGTCCATCTCAGACTGCAGTGGTGGTGGTGGTAGGGGGTATATTGTGATAATAGCCCTTATCTGTGGCTCTGCACCATGTGACCAATCATGACTCCAGTGGCGTCTTGACCGGCTGCCAACTGGTTCTGCAGTCAGAGTGGAGGGCTGTCTGTCACTCACTGTCACCCCCAGCTGTCCTGTTAGAGCAGCCACAGGCCTCTTCACTGTCTGGAACAGAGCACACTGCTAAAAGGGCCCACAGGTGGTGTCTCAAATGGCATCCTATTCCCTATGTAATGCATTACTTTTGGCCAGCGCCGTATGGGCCATGATCAAAAGTAGTGCACAATATAGGGAATAGGGTGCCATTTGGGATGCAAACAACACACACTCCCCCAGTAAACAAACACGAGTCTGTGGGAAAGGAAGGGCCTAGGAAAGATATTTACCTCAGGTTTGGAGTGAGTTATCTTACTTGGAGGGCAGGGCAGGGCAGGGCATATCCATTCAGTGACAAATGAATCAATCAAGAGGGGGTATTTCTAGATCAAATATAAGGGTATAATGTGAAAGATAGTAGCATTTTAAAACTCTACATTTTTCATTCCTGAAAGGTGCCCTTCTGAAAACAGAAGAATCACTGCACAATGCACTTATCGCCTACCTTTGAAAATAGAAACCTCCCAAATAAAAGTTATGATGTCATTTCGCAGAGCTCTGACCGTCGCAGTGACAGAGAGAGGGGGGAAGGTTAATGGTGAAATGTTTAGTTTTCTGGCGATGAAAAGAAAGTGGGTCAATGGACTGAACATTCTATATATTTCACATGTGAATGAAAAAAAGAGGAGTGAGGAGCATTCAGTGTGCCAGTTTGTGTCTGCAGCTCAAAATACATTATTGCACCTACTGGAATTATCTGGATTTCTGTGTCCCCAATATTATACACTAACATTCATGAAAAGGTTTACAAAGCATTTTCTACAATGAATTTCTCTAGACATTTGCAACTTTTCTTTGTCGAAATCAAAAGCACCTTTAAAAGTTGGACTGGTAAAAGTTGATCAAGTTTTATGCTCCAGACCTCTGTGCATATAGTAGTCTGTGTTACTACCAGGATCCTATTAATACTTTCAAGATTACAACAGCTCTTCACCACATTTCATATCATTAATTAATGGCACATAAAGACAGGACGTTACTGGGCAATATTATTCCTGACTTCTTAATATGACATCATACTTGCTTTAAGGCATTCTCTTACTGACTGACTGACTGACTGACTGACTGACTGGCTTACTACCGTAATGTTGAGCACCTTCTCTCTGCTCTCTGTTCTGTGATAACCATCATCTATGGTGTAAAACTGTGACATAGGATCCCGAGCACCCTATTCAGGAAATCTAGCTACAGGTTTATCTTCTGTCAGGGTAATACACCAACAGTATGTTCCTCTCTGTGATGTGTATTTCTGTTTTCCACCACACAGCTGATTGTTGAGACCCAGAGAAACAGAGGAGAAGGTACATGTGTGTGAGGCATCTGGCGTGAGTACGGTAAGTGTGTCTGTGTGTCTGTGTGTTTCTGTGTGTGTCCTTGTGAAACAGAGATGAGGTGACGGGGAAGGGATAAGATCCATATGAGTGAATGAGTGGACTGTAGTAGTGCGAAAGGCATTGATGATCGATGACACAAGCAGTTTAGCTCTTGGTGCTCTTGCTGGGAGCACTTCCCTTCTCTCCCTTCTTCTCATCCTTCTCATCCTTGACATTCTTCTCATCTTTCTTCTTCTGATCTTCCTCCTCCTCTTCCTCCTCTTCCTCCTCATCACCGTTTCCATTCTCCTCTGCATTCTCATCTCCCTCCTCTCCTTCCTCTCCTTCCTCCTCATTCTCCTCTTCCTCTTCCTCCTTCTCTTCCTCATCCTCCTCCTCCTCTGGTTCCTCAGGCTTGGATCCCCTCATCCTGTAGGGGGCAGAGGAACCCAGGGCGTAGGAGCGGCCGGACGAATAGGAGAAGCCAGAGTAGCCTGACTGCAGGATATTTCCGCCCACTGTACTCAGACGGCATTCTTCACCTTCCAGCAGCTTCCTGAAGAGGGGATGGAGATGGAGACATAGAGAGGTTGAGGAAGAGAGAGTCAGTTTACACGTGTCAAATTCCACTGGTGTGCTGACTAAGTATTCACATTTTTTTAAAGGGGGAAAAGATGTTCATAAATCTTTCCAAGACACACTGTGGTGCATCAACATTGTGCTGACTGCTGAGCTGACTGAACTACTGACTAAATCAGAGAAAGAGGGAGTCAGCTTACAAATGTACCAAACACCGACCATTCATAATTGTCAAAGCAGTCATGTGAATGTTGTCAGTCACTCTGCTGACTTGGAATTCAAATGTGAAAAAGGTGTTTAGTATACAGGAAAGGCACTGTGGTTTGGATCAATGATATGCTTCTGATTTAACATTATCAGACATAACTTTTAGACTCAGATCAAGTGATGACTGACCTGTAAGCAGCGATCTCAATGTCCAGGGCCATTTTGACGTTCAACAGGTCCTGGTACTCACGCAAATGACGGGACATCTCACCCTTGGTGCTGCGGAGGGCAGACTCAAGCTGCTGGATGGTCTCCTGCAGGCAGATTAACATCAGGATGTATTACTAATGATAAAAACCTCACTATTCTACCTCACAATGTGCATGACCTAATACCTTTTAACATGTGTTGTGCTACAGTCTAATTACAATTCCATCACACATACCATCTGTGATATGCACCTGTTACTTAGGAGGACATGATTCTATAGAATCCACAGGGTAAAGCCTGTACTGTAGCAATTACTGTGGTATACAAAAATATTCACCCTGTCCTACTCCACGTACCTGCATCTCTCCCATCTCGTTGCTGTGGCGGTCTTCCATCTCAGCCATCTGCCTCTCCAGGGCCTCATTGTGGCCCCTGAGGGCCTCGATCTCCAGGGTACGGGCCTGCACCTGCCTGCGGTACTCATTTAGCTCCTCCCTGCTATGCTTAACTTGATCCTGGTTGCGGGCGGCCGCCTCATTCACACTGGCAAACTTGGAGCGGTACCATTCCTCCGCCTGGTTCTGGTTCTTGGCTGACAGGACCTCGTACTGGGCACGGATGTCCTTCAGGGCCACGGCCAGGTCGGGTTTACCCTCCCTCATATCCATCTCCACTGACACCTGGGACCAGGTAGGGACAGAGGGGTAAGTTAAAGGGTTGGGAATGATTACCAGGTGTTAGCACGGGGGAAAAGAATGCTTCACTGGCTGAATAGATACATCTCTAAGTTGCAGTGGAGATTTGAATATGAGAATGTTTGCTTTATTATTCGTTATTATATTAGTATTTTTGCAAAAATCCAAATGAAAATGTGAAATATCATAATAAATCCAAACCAAAATAGTTGCAACATCCAGTTTTTCTAAAAATAACCAAAATATAGGTAAAGTTTTGATAATCACTATTGAAAATGTGAAATCTTTGTCAAACAACATAGACCATTATGTGCTTGCAGTAGACACCTGGGAGCTGTGAGCCTTGTGCTAATGTGACTTTTACAGTCACGTTTACCCTTACCTTCCTACCTATCTACCTGTTCATATTACCTCACCTACCTTGTACCACTGCACATTGACTTGGTACCAGTACTCTCCTTGTATATAGCCTCGTTACTGTTATTTTATTGTGTCACTATTTCCTTTTTATTTTATTTTTTACTTGCTAAACTTTTCTTCCTTTTTAACTCTGCATTGCTGGGAAATGGTTCGTAAGGAAGAATTTCACAGTAAAATCTACACCTGTTGTATTCAGCACATGTGACAAATAAAATTTGATTTGATTTGAATACATTTGAATTGATTATCTATCCAGTGAAGTAGAATGGCGAGGGCTGATGTATCGAGCACTGAGTCAGGGCTCTGTGCACCACTATGGTGGTGCTGTCAATCGTTTATCACTTACATGGCAATTATACTGTATGTCCTGCATGGCAAAAGAAAAGCCCCATAGAGGAAACAAACAATTAATGCTCTTTCCAATGATGAAGATTCTATGCTGCATTGATTGACATGAAATTCTACATCATACTTTTTTGTTTTGTTTCAAGTCTTTAGAGTATTATCAGCTTCTCCAATGATGCATCCAAAATGCCACTGGCTTCTGGGACACTGTATAAAGCTACAATAATGCTGTTTAACTCTGACCTTGTTTAATGATTATATTATTCCAACTAATCTTGTGTGGGACAACATGAGTCAACACCATGTTGACAACATCTATGCTAGTAGTAACCTATATAACAACATTTAAAAAATTCCCAATCCTGTCAAATGAATTGACAAAGTGTGATAGTTGATCATCATGAGATTGTCTAGGTAAAATGCAACAAGGGCATGCACTGATCTATCTGTATCGAGTTTTCTGATGTTCTGAATTGACCCTGCCCTATCCCGTATCCCCCCTGCGTGATGGGACGACCACACCTAGATATTGCGCTACTATTTCTCTGCATCATCAGTGCCAGCGCCAGCACTGCTATCAACCCCAATGCTCCCCCTCTCTCCCTCCCCCTCTCTCCCTCTCTCCCTTTCCTTCTCTCTTTTTTTAGCACACTCTCTGGCGCTTGACAATGTATATCACTTTCTCACTATGCAGACTCAATTTTCAGTAGCCATATAAACCATTTCAATGATATTTTATAGTTACAAAACTTCCCTCATAGTTTCTATAGTTAGTGTCCTATGCCAGCGTTGGGTTTGGGGCACTGCAGATTAATTGGCAGACAGGGAAGGGAGTACTGCATGGTGCTGTTTTACACAGAACCGCAGTGCCGTACATTTTACTGCCACTAATCGCAGTGCGCAATGTTCACTGGCTTCAGCACCAAGGACAGAGCATGTGCTGTGACTGAACAAAGGCTGCGTTTACACAGGCAGCCCAATTCTGATATTTTTTTTCCCAGTAATTGGTCTTTTGACCAATCACATTAGATATTTTCACATCAGCGCTTTTTCAGAGCTGATCTGATTGTTCAAAAAGGCCAATTAGAGAAACAATTGTCAGAATTGGGTTGCCAGTGTAAATGCAGCCTTATTTGACTTAGTGAATGTGGATCCATAGTGTGAATGATAAGATAGCCATTTGATAACACGCTATGAACATTATTAGGTATTTGGCACTGGCTATCACCATGTCACATAAAAGTTATCAGCAATTCATAGGCTACATAGCCTAACTTTTCCCTTGGTGTGTATTTGGTGTGATATGTGCGGAGATGGGGAGATGTGGGTGACATCTGATAGGGGGTCATGAGGGGTGATGTAATGTCCCCACCTGTGTGGCTTGCAGGGAAGCCTGCAGCTCCTGCAGCTCCTCCTCGTGCACTTTCCTGAGGAAGGCGATCTCATCCAACAGCGACTCGACTTTCTTCTCCAGCTCGAGCCGGGACATCGTGGCATCATCCACGTCCTTGCGGTAGCTTATCAGGGTGCCCTCCGCCTCCTCGCGGAGCCTCGTCTCCTCGTCCAGCTTCTGCTTAACGCGGTCCAGCGTCTCATTCATCTGCACGCAGTCCAGGTGCATCTGGCTCTTCTCGTGCGTCAGTTCCTCGACGCGCGCCCTCAGCTCGCGGATCTCTTGCTCGTACAGGTCGTGCAGTCGGGAGGGCTCAGTGTGGCGCTGGCGCAGCATGGTCACCTCTGCTTCCAGCACCTTGTTTTGCTGTTCCAGGTTGTGGACCTTCTCGATGAAGGAGACGAAGCGGTCATTCAGGCCCTGGAGCTGCTCCTTCTCGTTGGTGCGGATGATTTTCATCTCGTTGGTGACGGCGGTGGACTGGTTCAGGTCCATAGAGTCGGACATGGAGGAGTGGAAGTTGCGCCCGGCGCCCACCTTGCGGTAGCCGGAGGATGTGAGCATGGATGGGGAGCCATAGTTGCGGTTTGCGCTGCTGGAGCGGAATCCGCTGGACAGGCGAGAGGGGCTGCTGCCTACGGTCATGCGGCCGGAGTTCCGGGGCGCATCCCCGAATATCTTCCGATAGGAACTGCTGGAGTAGACGTCGCCGGAGTAGCTCATGTTTGCAGTTGGAGAAGTGGAATGCTAGTTATACCTTTGTTGCTTGCGAAGTCCTTTTGTGCGATTGTGTGTGGAGTGTGGGAGTGTGGGTGGGAGAGAGAAAGAGAGACGCAATTCATGTCTGGCCAAGACAGGTGCTTTTATAGTGATGGAGCTCCAGCATCATTTGACGCACGGCGGCAGTAGAGACAGGGAAACCTGCAAGCTCCTGCAAAAATATATATTCTCAGGGGAACACGAATTCACTCATGCTGCTCCTTGTATTTTGGCAACTCATTCTTTTCTTGAAAAAAATGTAATCCGCGCTGTACAGATAAGACAGTATAGACGTATGGTCAAGGAAAGCACATCAAACTACGACTTATATAGGGGACGGATAAACTGTAAATAATAATGAGGTCAATAAATAAGAATACTAACAACAATAGTAGGCCTACTAATATCCTAATGATAATGATGATATATAGTGATAGAAGTAAAACACGACTTCACTCTTATATGCTGATATTGAGGCCAACATGGCACAGAATTTGCCTAATTAACACATCCTAGTCAATTTTGTATATCGTTTTGTGAAACTAGTTACATGTGCAGGTTATCCCATCCCACTAAACAATGTCATTGCAGTTTTGCACTGCGGTTGCAACCGTTCAGGCAGCATGGGATCGGTGCATGTGAAGTGTGGGCCAAGAGTCCGGAGTGAGGGTGTCTAAACAAGATTGCTGTATTGCAGCTTGGAGCCATGCACCCCTCACGCCCAACCACCGCAGTGTCTGAGTACAGGCAGGATGAGGCACAGAGACACAAAGGCCAATTTACATCACCCCACATGCGCACGTCTCAAATAACATCAGTGCATGTCGCTTACTAGCCTAACACCTATACACAAGTTTAGCCTTCATTGAAAACATAAGCCTGTGAAATAGGCCCAGCATATATTTTTCAGCGTCCCAGACCGCTTTGGGGTGATGATTCAGCATATTAGAGAACGTTATTGGTGGTGCTGCGCTGTCTTCTCCTCTCGCCTCGCGCAGCTGGAGCTGGCCTTGGTCCTGATCCAGGACACCGACCACGCCCCTATGGAGGACACCCACGCGCGCTCCTGCGCCCAGAGCTGTCAGGGGACTGCAGCTTTTCTACGGTTTGATCAGCACTTCTAAACACCAGTGTAGATGTAGATCAGAACAAGCATCGTAATGCTCTGTACACAGCCGCAGTCTAGCCTATAATTGTAATTTGATCAGGCACCAAGCCTTGCAGTCGTATTTTTGTCTACTCGAGGAATTGTCTCATAATGATTTGAGACCATTTGGACTCGTGTACAGCCGTGGTAGGCAAATGCACATTACAAGCTCACCTTTGAAAACAGCTATACCTATAGCTATATTACCCCATATAGTAAACATTCAACACATTTTGAATATGCATTCACAATCACTTTTGCATTTGAAAGTATTCAGGAATATATTTACATTTCACACGTTCTAAACTAGCTGTTTAGTAAATGTTACTGTTGATGGGTCAGCCTTGCCCTTGAAGATTCATGAGATATTGATCTCTTGATCTAGTCCTATATGCTTTTCTAAGATTGCAGCAGATAGTAATTTGGGGTATGTCTGACCAAGGGCATGTCATGATGGTCAAGGTATTCCCTAATCACATTTTATCCATGTCACTGAGGCTTTACATATGTGTCAAGTTTTATTGTCACATGCATAGGATACAGCAGGTGTAAACAGTGGCAACCTGTCATTCAAGGCAGGTGGGGCAGGCTTGCCTGTCTTGCCAGTTATTTTGGCATTAATACGTGTCACATATCAGTTTGCAAACAATGTAAATAAAATATATATCATTAAGTTAATAAAGCTGCATACAAATATGGTCTCTTTTTTGTTTTCTTGAGTTAGGCAGCTCCAAAATGCAGGTGTTTCAGCCTAGCTCGGTGCTTTCTGTGGTGGTGGTGGGGCAAGCCAGCAGAAAATATGGAGCTTTGCGTTGTGATTGGCTCAGTGTTCTGTCACTCATGGGGACACTATGTCACCGCCAAGTCTAAGGGTAGAGCTAGATAATTCTAGCCCCTTGGGTGCGGCCATAGAGTTACACTAGAAGTGCCCAGCCAAGAAGGCTCAAGGTCATTGGCCACAGATAAAATGACGTCAAATCACATATGTACAGTAGCTATGACTGGACTGATCATGTCAACATCATACTTTCAAAATCTTAGCTAGCAGTGATCAACATGAATCAAGTCGACAATCTACTGGCAAATCATTTTTTATCCTTGTCATAGGAAGAGAAATAATGAATAGAAATTAAAGGTAAAATATATCGATGCTCATCGGCCATTGGACATAAACATTACACAACAAGTTGGAAATCACAAATTCAACAATGAGTGGTTTGGGAAATACGTTTTGAACGGTCATCAAACTCGGAATTGTAAATCCGTCCTCTTTCTAGAACTAGATCAATGACATCATCATGATTCAACCTAGTTTTTTGTGAGTTCTCAGTTGTTTTGAAAGCACCATAAATACAGAGAATGCCAGACTTTGATGACACAATTTGCCTACGAAGGACCGCCGTGCCACCTTCCTGTTCAAGTGAGCACAGCACAACAAGGTGAGTCCAAAAATGATTTGTGTGCCGCTGCATAAACGATGTAACATGCCAGAGAGACATGTATACTATAACTAAGAAAGTAATACCAAGTGTATGTTGTGTAGTAAGATGTTAGTAGCCCATGTGCCTCACCCTGATAATTTGGTCTATTTACCCCTATTAATTTCGCCTACTGTTCTGACTTGGTGGTGCACATGTAGCCTATGACCTGTTTTAGAGAAATGTAATCATAGAATATTGTAAGAGCTTTCATTGTCTGCTTATATGCTCCATTTATGTATACTACAGTTCTTACTTGGTGTACAGGGAGAACACTGTAAGAATGGCCCATGTTCTGAATTCTGTCGCTGTACATTTTAAAAGTGCTAAACAAATAGTTATATTGACCATGTCCACCCTAGCTCGCTCATTAATGTCTTAATCAAATTTACGGATTGCCTCTTATCCGCTTCCGTCCCCTTATGCCATAGTTTGTACATCTCAATTGTCATTAGAAACCACATTTGTTTAAGCAAGTCAGCCATATCAGGTATGTTTTTTTAAAAGGCAGTAAATGAGGCTGAATGAACTGTTTCGCTGCCAGACAAGGCTCCGCTGATAGCCAGGTGTAGCAGTGGTAAGATGTTGGGACTCTGCTGTTGGGACACCTTTATGTAGGCCCTAACAGTTTGGGCACCGTTTCTCACCGTTATAGTGCAATTACTGTATTGTTTAGCGTTGTGTAGTGTAGTGGCTTTGCTGGCATGCATCCCACATTAATTTTTTCAAAAAAAATTCCCTCCCAAGATTTATTTACATGCTAAAATCGCCACTGGGTGTAAAACAGCACAGTGAAACGCTTAACTTGCAAGCCACAAATGGAACCACAAATTCAAATTGCACCAGCAAATTACGGTTATTATCTGAACAGAAAATAAAATACCATTGAAAAAAGAGAAAAATATTTACACTGTAGATGCTTTGTTTACCGTGATGTAATAGTATTAATGGTAAAGTAAGTTAATGCCATTAATTTCCCAGATTCCCATTTTAACCACAAGGGGGCAGAACATGCTCAGTAATGTTCAACATCTCCACTTTGCCTTGAGAGATACAGGCCAAGTAAACAATGTGCTAACCTTCTCATCTCTAGTTCTACACTGATCCAAAACCATCAGCAGCCAGACAGACTTTCTTTTCTGAGATCTTCATGAGAAAACAATATTGTCTTTTGCATAATCATAGCCTACACCTCCTCTATCCAAAACACCTCATCATTAGTGTGTGAGACATACACGCATCCCACAAACCCTTACCTATACACACCCTGCAGCACTTCACCTGCTGGCTCAGGCCAGCCATATCTAGCAGCTCCAGCAGCAGGCAGAAACAAAAGCCCCATTGAGACCCGAGAGACAGGAGATGCCTGGGTGTGAAGCAGGACAATTACAGGTATAGGTGTCACCTCTTTCTAGGCCAACACTGGTATCATACGGCCTCCTTTTCCCCTTCTCCAGTTCAGCAAGTTGCTGAACCTCTAAATGGAACTTTGTTGTACTGAAAGAGAGATACTGAAAACAACTCACTGCTGTGAATGTGGAGGGTTTTTCATTTCTTCATTTCATCTATTGAGAAATGACATTTTTGATTCACATACATTCACTTTGCTGTCTGCATCAGTTAATTTTCTGTTGGTATAAATGCCTTCTTTGTATGAAAAGCTGTACTACTTTGAGAGAAATTTCCTTTGAATGCTGCACTACTGATCTATGTCTATAGGATACCATGCTTAGGCTTTCACTCAAAGGGCTTGCTTGAAACATCCCTATCCCAGGTGCTTTGATTTGCCAGGTGCATATGTTGCAGTAGCTAGACCCAGACCAACTGTCTGTTGCTGGCCAGTATCCATTCTGTTCATATTTTTTTCATCCTGTGTCCCTCTGGTCCCTTGAGACCCTCCTCCTCCTCATGCAAACTATCAGCTCCATCTGTCAACAAGCCCACTCATAATACGGCCCCTACCGTAGGTCCATTTTGTCTCAGTTGGGGGATGGGATGATCAGTCACGTCCCATCTCTCTTAACAGTTCCATTATACAGTATTCTACTACACGTAATCACTATGAGACAGAATTCTGTATTTTGTGCTGTAAATTAGGCAATGTATATTAGAGAGAGAATACTTAGAACACAGCTTCAGTTAGTGTTTCATATGCCCATTTTTATGTTTTAATAAGAGCGTGACTGTTGTGAATGTGAGTCTCTAAACATTTAGGTAGAATATCAATAGCAAGCATGTGCAGTGGTCAATGATTTGAACACTCTATATATGTTTTCTCCTATGCACAAGCCACCTTCCTTTCTAGCCTGAGCACCAACCCTCTTAGTGGCTGTCCTGGTGAGTCCATGCCCATAAATGTTGTGTACTCAATGTTTATTTCCCAAGGGCATGGTGTGTGTTGTAATTGTTTCAATGTGTCATTCAAGCAGAGGTGTGTGTGTGTGTGTGTGTCTGTGTGTGCTGCCTGCATGTCATGGCTGTGTGCGTGGTCAGTGTGGTGGTAAAGGTTGTGGTAAATTGGGTCTGCAGGGTTGAAATAAACTGATAGATTTGCCTAATTTGACATTAACGGGGAGAGAGATGGGTCTCTGAACCCACTGACGGAATGTAAACACGACACACAAACACACTCATTATGGCATAGATGCACACATGAAAAATAAATAGACCTCATTGATAAAGCCCCCCTTTGTACACTCGTCATCAAGTAGATAGTCGCAAGTAGACAGTAGCAATGACAAAGACAGTACTATATCAGGTAGAGAAGGGTTGTGGGAAAGGATTTAGGGACAGCACTGCAATGCAAAACATTTAAGCCCCATGTGATGTCACTGATGGCATTCAGACTGTCCATTGATGTATTTTGCGTTGAGTCTGTGTTATGTTCAAGGTTTTCCTTGACAGTTGTTGTTCCCCTACCCCATCTACTACCACCACCTGGGAGGGTAGACAGAGGTAATGAGTCTTTAAGAATATATCTTGAGGAAAGTGCTGGGGATCCAACAGGTGAGGTCAAAACACTTTAAAAAGTAAATGTCTCTTCTGCCCTGCTGGAGTCTATCAAAACACTAGTTCAGAACAGAATACGGCTTCAGATTTCCTTTGGCCAGTAGGCTAGAAGCACATAGCATCTCATACAGACTGATCTGGACATATTATTCCAGTCTGAATTAGATACTGGAAGAATACCTCATCTCAGTCACCAGGGAAGGGTCAGAAGCCTGCTGGAATCCTTTTGAGTGTTAGACAGCAACCCACACTAGAATATCCACACCGCACTCTCCTCTATCTCTGTCCCTCTGCGGGCAACCAGACAAGGATGGACTGTCACAAAGGTGCCAAGATAATGAAATTGTATTTCTGTGTTATTCGGGACTGTATGTTTTCTGTTTATTCTGCTTGCCAGAGAGCTAGCTTTGATTACCGCCCAAGATGGTAGCTTTGTTTTCCCGCCTGGCATTCCTCCACATTGACAAGGTCTCCAAACAAAGCTGAAGATCCCCTATATCGTCAATTTGGATTTGTACTACTATAGTATATAGGGATGTTCTGCATTAGATTGACATTACGGTCGTTTAGCAAACACCCTTTCCAGAGCAACTTACAGTCAGTGCATTCAATTAAGGTAAGCAAGACAGCCACATACAGTGCCTTGCGAAAGTATTTGGCCCCCTTGAACTTTGCGACCTTTTGCCACATTTCAGGCTTCAAACATAAAGATAAAAAACTGTATTTTTTTGTGAAGAATCAACAACAAGTGGGACACAATCATGAAGTGGAACGACATTTATTGGATATTTTATTTTTAACAAATCAAAAACTGAAAAATTGGGCGTGCAAAATTATTCAGCCCCCTTAAGTTAATACTTTGTAGCGCCACCTTTGGCTGCGATTACAGCTGTAAGTCGCTTGGGGTATGTCTCTATCAGTTTTGCACATCGAGAGACTGAAATTTTTTCCCATTCCTCCTTGCAAAACAGCTCGAGCTCAGTGAGGTTGGATGGAGAGCATTTGTGAACAGCAGTTTTCAGTTCTTTCCACAGATTCTCTATTGGATTCAGGTCTGGACTTCGACTTGGCCATTCTAACACCTGGATATGTTTATTTTTGAACCATTCCATTGTAGATTTTGCTTTATGTTTTGGATCATTGTCTTGTTGGAAGACAAATCTCCGTCCCAGTCTCAGGTCTTTTGCAGACTCCATCAGGTTTTCTTCCAGAATGGTCCTGTATTTGGCTCCATCCATCTTCCCATCAATTTTAACCATCTTCCCTGTCCCTGCTGAAGAAAAGCAGGCCCAAACCATGATGCTGCCACCACCATGTTTGACAGTGGGGATGGTGTGTTCAGTGTGATGAGCTGTGTTGCTTTTACGCCAAACATAACATTTTGCATTGTTACCAAAAAGTTACATTTTGGTTTCATCTGACCAGAGCACCTTCTTCCACATGTTTGGTGTGTCTCCCAGGTGGCTTGTGGCAAACTTTAAACTACACTTTTTTATGGATATCTTTAAGAAATGGTTTTCTTCTTGCCACTCTTCCATAAAGGCCAGATTTGTGTAATATACGACTGATTGTTGTCCTATGGACAGAGTCTCCCACCTCAGCTGTAGATCTCTGCAGTTCATCCAGAGTGATCATGGGCCTCTTGGCTGCATCTCTGATCAGTCGTCTCCTTGTATGAGCTGAAAGTTTAGAGGGACAGCCAGGTCTTGGTAGATTTGCAGTGGTCTGATACTCCTTCCATTTCAATATTATCGCTTGCACAGTGCTCCTTGGGATGTTTAAAGCTTGGGAAATATTTTTGTATCCAAATCCAGCTTTAAACTTCTTCACAACAGTATCTCGGACCTGCCTGGTGTGTTCCTTGTTCTTCATGATGCTCTCTGCGCTTTTAACGGACCTCTGAGACTATCACAGTGCAGGTGCATTTATACGGAGACTTGATTACACACAGGTGGATTGTATTTATCATCATTAGTCATTTAGGTCAACATTGGATCATTCAGAGATCCTCACTGAACTTCTGGAGAGAGTTTGCTGCACTGAAAGTAAAGGGGCTGAATCATTTTGCACGCCCAATTTTTCAGTTTTTGATTTGTTAAAAAAGTTTGAAATATCCAATAAATCTCGTTCCACTTCATGATTGTGTCCCACTTGTTGTTGATTCTTCACAAAAAATACAGTTTTATATCTTTATGTTTGAAGCCTGAAATGTGGCAAAAGGTCGCAAAGTTCAAGGGGGCCGAATACTTTCGCAAGGCACTGTATCAGCATAAGCAGAAATAAATACATATTTCAAATAATCAGAATGAGCCATGAACACAAAGACAAGGACAAGTGGTAAACAAGGCTTTCAAATGGTTTTATTCCTTTTATATCACTGGCAAATAGAAATGACTGCACCACACTTCCCAAAGATTGTTTTCACAATGTTTAAAATCCCCAATTCTAAAAAATGTGTGCAGAAAAGGACCACCTTTTTATAGTTTGACATAAACCCTTCCTTCAAAAGGCAGAGTCTGTTCTGATGTGTGTATGACAACGTGTGTATGTCTGTGTGTGTGTGTAAGAGGGAGAGCAACTCCTGAGACACAGTTAACAATGAAAATAATGACCTTTTGTGATAACATGTCTACACCTATATTATATATGAACGTGTATAATATATACTTTACTATGGTTCTCTTACATTTGTCTGTTTTAAGGCTTAAGCCACTTCATACGAATGTAACCCAAATATACACAACAAAACAAAAAAGAGAATTTCCAGGATGATATCCTATATAACTTACACTGGACTACACGGAAGCCAACTGCATTGATCTCTTGTTCTTTTTTAAGAATCTACACCTGCTCTTAAGGCAGAGGCTGAAGCACCGAGGGTGTTAACAGAGTGTTATACAGGGAGGGAGGACAGCTGCAGCTATACTACACAGCCCAGTCTGCTCCCTCAGGCTCCCTCTGCACCATGGTGGCTGGCCCACAGCATGTGGAGGACGGAGGGGAACCACCATAGAAATGAATCAGGATCTCTTCTCTATGGAAGACACATTCATACACAGGTAGGCGTGGAAGACGTATAAAACAGGCCATGGACAGGGAGAGAGGGAAGGAGAGGAGTGTGTGGCTCCCCAATAACAGACAATGCTTAGCTTTAATAATACATTAGGTTTTCTTTGAAAAGCGATACTGTTTTTCACCTTTTTAATAGTAAACCAATAAAAACATCCATACAAATGCGACAGTGTTTCCCATTAAAAACAACCCTCCCTCTCCCAAACCATTATATTTTCTCTCTGAAGACAGTGACAAGACATACATACACCTGCCCCATAGCACCAGTCTGAGTCGTGTACTCAATTCACAACATTCCCCTTCTAGCATGGCTACATGGTTCTCTGTTTGGATAGGGTTTTAAAATGACATAGAAGTGCAGCATTCCACACAAACAGATGAAACAATCATACTCCTATTTTTTAAGGATTTTTTTGGCGTGTACCAACCGTCTTCCCGCTCTAACGAGATTCTGCAGTGACACAGTTTGAGGTTCCTTTGGCATTGTGCTGCAACAGTGCAGGGGGAGATGTATTATAGGCTAGTCGACTACATTCAAATGCTGCTGCAAACCTCCCCATCTTATCCCCTGGTTATTGAACCCACCAATTCCTCCTCTTTCTACAATGTGTTATAATCTCTTGGGTGGAGAAGCCATTTTGTTTAAGGCCCCCAGGCACAAAGGGAGAAAGCCCACTGTAGCTTCCCACCATCCCAGCAATGCCAAAGCACAAACACACACGCCAGCTCCTCTTTTCAATGTAATACATTTTTATATTAATATATATTTTTTCTGCATTATTTACCTGTTGACAAAGAGGATAGATTTGAAATAGATAAATATAATCAACCACAAATAAAACAATTTCAATTCTAGGCGCACCGTGCCAATTTTGAAAGGACACAAAAGCCTATAGGCACAAATTACAGATCTAAAAAGCTCTGGATCGACTATGCTGTGCAAACCAACTATACATTGAAACCCTCACAACAAAAACTAGTAAAGCGACAAGCAATTAAATAGATATATCTATATATTTACATCTAATATAAATACCTTTTTTTTTGATAAACAGATCTTTCTGTGTAAACTATTTACATAAACATAACATTTTGCATAAACAATATCTAAGTATATAGACAAGGCAGAGGAGAGTATCTTTAGTGTACAGTAGCCTTTCTGCTCTTTTCTTTCCAGAGGTGAACAAACTCACAAGACATTGATCTTGCTTGTACTGTGCTCTGACCCAAAGGCAAAGCAAGTCAGCACATCTGTTGTGTTCTGCTTGTGGGTAACCTGAAGCAGATAGCTAGAACCTTCCTGGCTTTAAAAACTGAAAACACTCCCTCATAAATATGGATGAAGGTAATGCTCCATCTGGCCTACTTTCTCTCGAACATGGAATGTGCTTTAATCTCTCCACTGGTCTACTTTCAACAATTACCGGTAACTTACTGTCTGTCTGTATAACTTCAACACATATTCAAGTGACTACCACTGGCTACAGGACATGACTAGCAGCAACACAGACCATCACATTAAAAGATGAGTTAGACGCCACCGCCATCAGCGAGAGGAAGATAAAAGATACCCCCATAACAATCTCACCGTCATCAGAGAGAGGAAGATAAAAGATACCCCATAACAATCTCACCGTCATCAGAGAGAGGAAGATAAAAGATACCCCATAACAATCTCACCGTCATGTAATAGCCCCCCATTATAAGAGCCAAAAACATGGAGGTATCTATCCAACCGCTAAGCCAGGTAGAGGAGAGAGGGATGGATGTATTGCTGCCGATCGCAATAATGAAGTGGTTGTGGAACATGGATGACATCAAATCACACCCGTGCTTAGTGTTGTAGAACTCCCAGTGAGGACTTTACATGTAGACAGTGCAGGTAGACAATGATTTACTATAAAGACTTTCTAATAGACTACACCTGATAACATTACTACAATAGCTGCAATGTCTTTTAAGGAGACATACAGTATATTGATTACAATGACCACAGCTCTTTGACCCAGACAATCCCTTCCTATACTGTCTCTAAGTGCTAAATACCATCCATGCGCCGATTGTTTGTACCACCAGTCTTATTGGCGATATGGGGGCCAGTCTTATTGGAGATATGGGCGAGATGGAAGCTAGAGCTGGGGGTCGAAGGGAGGGGGGGCAGTGAGGTGTAGGTGTAGTGTTGTAATAACATTCTCTAGCTGAAGTCTTTTGTTCTCAGACGCTGGGAGCTGGAAGGGGGAAACAGCATGGATACGTGAAAACAGTCAAGTCACCTCTCTGCTCTTACACTGAAACTGACAGCAGAGCAAGAAGGGACAGAGGTGGTGGACACAGAAAGGGATGGACGGAGGAGTGTCTTCCAAATCCTACTCATCTTATTGAGCCAGAGGCTCTGAATGGGCAGTACCAGAGACTGATCTTTCATTTTGGTTGGCCGATGGACAGTTGAAATGGGATGATGGGTGTCTCAGGTGTTGGAGGTCTGAGGGGGAAAGAGAGGTGGAATACAGCTGGAGGAGAGGGCTTTGTCAGAAGGCCAGTCCTGCTGGGAGTGAGGTCTGATTGGCAGAGACTGGTTGGTGGGCGCGAGTTAACTTGACGATAGAGGGACGCCGTTGCACATGGGCCAGAGGTTGAGGGCTGTGCTCTTATAGGCTACAGCCCAAATGCTTGGCGTTCTCCTGAGTTTTCTGGTTCTGCAGGCGCAGGCTGGCGCTTGAGTAGCCCTCATCACTGCAGCTGCTGCGCAGGCTTCCCCTCTCGTCAGAGTCACTCACACTGCTGGTGCTCCACTCCAGATCCCCCAGCAGGTAGTCAGTCCCCTCCACGTCCACATCCAGCTCCTCCTCTGTTACACACACTACAGATTAATACTATCACCCTAAAACACACGGCAGCTCCAATGTAATCTCTACTGTGCCCACAACAGAACTACCTTGGATTACCAATGTGGGATGCACCATATTTCTCATATGTAACATTTATTTAAACTAGGCAAGTCAGTTAAGAACACATTCTTATTTACAATGATGGCCTACATCACTGAACAGTGTCTTTATCTATACATTGGTGAACATAACAGCCATGGCCATCAACAAAAAAGATTTACAGTGCCAGCTAATTTTGGTCATGTCTGGCGTGTGTGCTCACCCTGGTCTGCATCTGGATTGTCGGAGGAGACGATGGATCCTGTGCTGTCCATACGTGTTCTCTCCACCCCTAGCTGCTCCAGACGTCGTTGGAGGTGCCTCTGCTCTCTTTGCAGCTGGTCTAAGGTATGCTGGGCTCTCCGCTCGCACTCCTCCAACCTCTACAGCAGACACACACATACAGTCAGACAGCATTACAGTCAGACAACATCCTCACTTTGTGTGTGCGCACGTTGTGGCAGCTACTTTAAGACATGCTAACATCTCCTCTTGCCCTCCTGCAACCTCTGACCTCAGTACTGTATGTAACAGTGATACAGTGAAGTAACTGTCCAGAAAATCTAACTTTTAAACGTTCATTTTCTGTTAACTCAAATGTTGACTCATCCATTCCAACAGAAAAGCTGCTTTTTAACAAACTAGTGCTGAGTGATTAGTGCTTTTTGGTCTGTTCGGTTTCGGTTCAATTATTAAAAGATTATCACGGTCCTTCGATTTCGATTATTTGGGTGGAATGCTCAAAACACAGAATAAACCTATTAATAAAAATCCCATGATGGTAGTGACTTCCCATTACCACTTATTAATCATCATTTACTCACATTATTTTAATAAAATATTTCAGATGTTGTGTGTATTATATTTGTTTTATTTGATGACTTTATTATTTCATTCTAAGTCATCGTCTCATTTCTATAGAGCAGCTGCCTATGCCGTCTGACAAAATCACAATTTTAGTAGTTCTTCAAAGTAAATAAGGCATATTTTTTGACTGCTGAATACCAACTCTCAATCACTTAGATCATGAAATAATGGACAAGTAAATGTACAATGGATATTTGTAATTTTAGTGAATTACCACGATTTATGCACGAAACTATGTAGAATATTGGCCTGTTGAAAACTACAAATCCCTTCTACTTTGCACAGTTCAGAGTGGATCTGATTATCTCTAGAGAAGCTGTGCAATGTGTGCATTGAGCTCAGAAATAAATGAACAAAATGGAATTCAAATAATTGTACCGACGTCGGTCAATGAGTTGTTTAAAAACTGAAAAATAACCTACATTTTGGTTAATTGCTCAGCACTATAACATACTTGATTACAATTTTAGACATCTGGACAGTTAACTTTTATATACTGTACTGGCCTCATCCACACATAGTTAACCATGGACTGGTTCCTTCTACAGTAGTGGTTCCCAAACTTGTTATAGTCCCGTACCCCTTCAAACATTCAACCTCCAGCCGCGTACCCCCTCTAGCACCAGGGTCAGCGCACTCTCAAATTGTGTTTTTTTGCCATCATTGTAAGCCTGCCACACACACACACACTATGATACATTTATTAAACATAAGAATGAGTGTGAGTTTTTGTCATAACCCGGTGTGACAAAAGAACAGGATGCACATAACTCTGCAATGTTGGGTTGCATTGGAGAGTCTCACTCTTAAATCATTTCCCAGTCTGTGCCTGTATTTAGTTTTCATCCTAGTGAGGGCCGAGAATCCGCTCTCACATAGGTACGTGGTTGCAAAGGGCATCAGTGTCTTAACAGCGCAATTTGCAGGACACTCTGAGCGCAGCCCAATCCAGTAATCTGGCCGTGGCTTCTGATTAAATTCAATTTTCACAGAACCGCTTGTTGCAATTTTGATGAGGCTCTCTTGTTCAGATATCGGTAAGTGGACTGGAGACAGGGCATGAAAGGGATAACGAATCCAGTTGTTTGTGTCATCCGTTTTGGGAAAGTACCTGTGTAATTCCGCACCCACCTCACTCAGGTGCTTCACTATATCACATTTGACATTGTCCGTAAGCTTGAGTTCATTTGCACACAAAAAAATCATACAATGATGGAAAGACCTGTGTGTTGTCCTTGTTAATGCAGACAGAAAAGAGCTAAAACTTCTTAATCATAGCCTCAATTTTGTCCCGCACATTGAATATAGTTGCAGAGTCCCTGTATTCCTAGATTCAGATCATTCAGGTGAGAAAAACATCACCCAGATAGGCCAGTCATGTGAGAAACTCGTCATCAGGCAAACAGTCAGACAAGTGAAAATAATGGTCAGTAAAGAAAACTTTAAGCTTGTCTCTCAATAAAAAAAACATGTCAATACTTTGCCCCTTGATAACCACCGCACTTCTGTATGTTGTAAAAACGTTACATGGTCGCTGCCCATATCATTGCATAGTGCAGAAAATACACACATTCAGAGGCCTTGCTTTAACAAAGTTAACCATTTTTACTGTAGTGTCCGAAACGTCTTTCAAGCTGTCAGGCATTCCCTTGGCAGCAAGAGCCTTTAGTGGATGCTGCAGTGTACCCAAGTGGCGTCGGGAGCAACTGCTTGCACGCGCGTTACCACTCCACTATGTCTCCCTGTCATGGCTTTTGCGCCATCAGTACAGATACCAACATGAGCAGCAGCTACGTTTGGCAACATACGGACCGTTAGTGGAATTCCCGCGAGAGTAACGGTTAATGTGATTGGATGTTAATTATTTGACTAGGCTACCCTTATTTGACATTGTGTTGTTATTTCTCTGAACACTAGATGGTTAAATGTTATTTTTGGCAGTGAAATGAGACTACTCAGAGGCGAGAAAAAAATACAATGTTTTAAAAAAATCCCTGCTCTACAGGGGAGGTAACCCTGGTCCTTGAGTGATGCAAGGTTTACTTTGTAACAAGTTGCCACTTCACTCCACCGTAATCACCTAACCAACTGAGCTGTATACTCTACAACAAACCTAGCTGTACACCAGTCACTCACCAGAGTTAATGCTATACTCATTACCCTCTAGCTAGCCAGGCTAACTGTTGCTGTAACCATGCAAAGGGGTTAGTTGATGCAGAAACAGACAAGCCCCCTCTTCTGACCTCTACAATGGTCAATCAAATTGCCCTCTTGAATCAGAAACCACTTGGAACTGATTACTTCCCAGCACACACACCCCGATATGTTTCTTGGCTCTCATCAACAGGCTGAGGGTGGTATGCCTGTTGGAGTCTGGTCCCAATGGAACGAGGGATTTCAATCGCTCTAAACACAGCCGTAGGTGTGCTCTTCTGCAGAGGGAGAGAAAGAGAAAGAGAGAGAGCGAAATGGAGAAGCATAATTAAATCAGTTCCCTTAAACCCTCTCAGCAGTCATTGTTCACCTCATATGGAGTCAGCTCTCGCTCCCTGTAGCTCTTCTGCAGTAATTTCATCCCTGACCTATGATCACTTTCATCCACAAACTTGTGCCTGTCTAGGGCCTGCACCTTCTCATGACTGTATAAATGAAATGGACTGCATCAAACAGTCTTCCAGAAATGTTTCATCTGTTCTGGTAAGGGAATGAGTGGGAGTAGGCCTAAACAACAAGCCCTTTTTGAAGAAATGTAGGTCCATTTTGAAGAGGAATGTATTTGATTATTTTCAAACATGGTAAACCAAGTCACATGTACAGTGGAATCATCTTCTATACAGATGTCCAATCTTAATTTGAAACCTTTCGTTGCGGGAGAATTTTAATATCAGAAGAAATATTTAGAATCGCCACCAGGGGGCAGCCAGAAGCGGTGTTTGTATACAGTGCAGTACCATCCCTACAGTATACCTTATGTAGGCTAATTGAGGACTACAGCGCATCTCGTGTGAGTTCTTATGTGGGTTATAATAAACTAACATTTGTAGGGGGTAGATGTATTTTTCATTAGGGAATCATTTTTTTTTTAGATAAATTGTTTTATTATATATATTGAAGGCAAGCAATAAGCAGAAGACATGTTTGGTTATATCAGTGCCTATGTGGTCCAGCGGGTTACAGCCGCTTAACCCGGCACACATATTGCCAGAGACGGCATGGGTTCGAATCTGGCCCACTGCCCTTTGACTCATGAACAAATGTCTATTTTTGCTGCATTAATTATCTGTGGTTACAAGGTTAAAACAGAGGTTAGGTTAGGGGTGGGCTTTAGTTTGGGAAAGGCTTAAAACAAAATAATTCAAAACAACATCATCAGTATTCATAGAGGATGCACAAATATCATACCCCCAAGACATGGGGGGTGTATAATATTTGTGCGTCTAACTCTCATTCATCATTATTCCTGATTAATTCAGGACTATCCGTAATTATGGTAGCATCCACATGAAATGTAGTGTTTAGAAACATTCTATTTCTATTTGCAATAAAAGTGACTCCAAAATGACACAATATATTTTTTACCATTCCTTTCTATTGGGACTATGTACAAAAAGTGCTGGAATTTCTAAACGGTTAACCCAATATGGACAAAAATACTGTCAAATTAAAAGTGACAGTCTGCACTTTGACGTCAAAGTCACTGTCTCATTTCAAATCCTAAGTGCTGCAATACAGAGCGAAAACAAACACAAAGTCACTCTCTCAACAATTTTGGAGCTCATGTCTATGTCTAGTTTAAACACAATATTATTTTAAATTATGCTAATTAGACTTCCGCGGGGGCGTGCGGACATCGACTCTGGGGGGTAAATTGCATTTATTTCGATGTTTTCAAGAAGTAAAACGAAGTCTGAATATACACATCAGAGAAGTGTCTCAGCTCAACGAAATCGTCTTTGGATAGGCTCAAATGCATAAACATCTTGACAGCTTTACAAAATGAATATATTAAAGTCACACAATACAGGCTTCCAATCCACACTAAAGACCATCAAAATGATACATAGCCTAACTATAAAACATGGGAGAGCATCCACACTGGAGGAAAGTTTATCGCTCTACAGTAGGACTACATCTGTCAATCAACTGATGAGCTTCTCAACTCAGCCAGTGAAACAAACAGTAGCCCATTATAGGTTTTCACACATTGTATTATATGACAATGGATAGGCTAATGGGTAGCCTACAGAATGTAGCCTGTTGGAATATAATCAAATGGCCTATTGCAAGTTGCAACCATCAATGGCACTAGATTCAAATCGACAGCTAATTCAACCACAATGCTGATCTCAATTACAACCACTTTTGTTAACCTCATTACCACTCCCTAAAAGATGTTGGGGTTACCTCGTCCTGCTTGTGCAGCGTACATGAGTCGGTCATGGCCACGTGATGAGGTAGCCCCACCTGCGAACTTCAAAACCAGTGTTTCACCATCTGGTTGGTGTTGTCTGTTCAAACAGGGCTACGCTGTTCTGATGACTAAGGGCGATTGACAATTATTCCGTTCAATAGAACAACTCATTTCCTTGTTTACCACAGCAAATCTACGGTGGCAATTTACCTGACACTTTGTATGAATGGAAACTAATGTTGGTGTAGCCTATTGTTATTTTGTCATTTGTTTCCTATTTATGTTATCCAAAACTTTCTGGTATGGTAATTTCTTATCAAGATCAGGGGTAAAATATCCCTTGACTGTCCACATTTGAAATGTGTAACTTAATCAAGTCAATCAGGGGAATTGCGTTATTTGTGCCAGAAGTGCATAGGCCGGAATGGAACCCACAGCAACACGGTAGGCCTATACGTGAAGGCAGCGGCCCTAACCGCTAGACCAACCCAGATTCAACTCTATTTTGACAGTTTATTCATAACCTTAGGAAACACTTGACACTTGTATGTTGTAGCCTAGCGGAGACCTTGTGTTATTAAGCTATACAAAAATACAGTTGTTGATATGTATGGCTGAATTTCAGATACTTGTTTGTACATTTGAATGTTGCAGTATTAGGACCTAGGCTTAGTGTTTGAGCGAGCGAGAGAGAGAATATTATTTTGATAGCAAACCCTGATCTCAATGACTCGACTGCCCCCGCATGGAGAGAGAGAACTGCTCATTTTCAGGGATTCATAAGGCTCATTTGAATTTCCTGATGCAGAAGGAAAATTCTCAGCGATCAAATTAAGATCCGACATCTGTAGTTCCATGTACATTTGAACAACATTGTTACTAAACATAGAGGAGAGGTGTGGTGATCACTAGATTTACATTAAGCTGTTCTGTATCCCTTTATTTATCCCCCTTTATCTCCTCTCCTCACTTCCCCCTCTCTCTGTGCAGCTAAAGATGACCACAAGATCCTGCTACACAACACACATAAAACACCTCCAACTGGAGGCTGCTACATGCACACACAGGCAGGTGGGAGGAGGTACAACCAATTTTGTGCGTGTGTGTGTGTATGCTTGGGTGCACCCCAAAGGCCACGTGTGCATGAGTGGGGTGAAATTGCACAAATGTGGGCTAGTTGAGAACATGTTATTTGAAGCTCAAGGCTAGGTGTATGGAGAATATTTGGTACTGGGAGTACTCCAGATGGATATGTGATCATAGTATGTGTTTATCAATTTCAACTGCAGCAGGAATGAGTAATAACTATTCTAATGCTCCTGGGTGAGAGAGCGACACAGAGCCACCGTGGAAAACACACACACCCCCTCTCGCTCTCCAATAAACACACAGGAGACAAACAAATACACAACGGAGTGGAACACATCCAGGTGATGTTCCTCAGCTGGCCTGAGGCTTAGCTTAGTATGAACTAGTCCAAAGGGCAGAACACTGGGATGCCATAACGTGACAGAGTCAGGTTACACAGTGGCCAGCTTCACCAGGCAGGCAGGCTAAGCTGCTATGGGACTCACTGTAACAGAGGACTTGGACTGAGACAGGGTGGTGGGCGTTTTAAGTGGGTTCATACGAGCAGACACGCACACACACAGAAGTTGACAGAGGGAATGAGTCTCACTGTTCTCTCCTCCGGCAGTGTGTTAGTGGGCCAAAGAGAGTCCAGGCACAGCCAGGGAGAGGCCAAAGAGAGACCAATGGTCCCTTGTAGGATAAGCAGTAGGGTTATCCTCCGGGCAGCATTCTGCATTGTTCATTTCCCGGTAATAACTCTCTGGTGCTCCTAACTATCCATGTGGGAATGAGGAGAGAGACGGAGAGACAGAAAGAGACAGAGAACTTGATGTGGGATTCGACCTACCTGTTCTTCTCCATCTCGTTGTGTATGGATCTGTAAACAGACAAGAGGGACACAGAGTTTAGAAACTGTCCTTACAAATCGTCGCCAAGTAAATTCAGTGTGCTTCAAACATTCCTCTCCTCTCTGTTTGCCACTACTGCAGTCAGCCATGGAGTTGTTACAGCGAGAGAGAGGCTTGTGTTCGGCCCAGTCTCTGCCCATTTCCCAGCAGCTCTCTGAAGGAACCCAGTAGCATGGACCCCCTTCACCACCTGCTGCAGCAGCCTGCAGGACTTTAACCAGTTGCATCTCTAGGGGCGCTATTTCATTTTTGGAAAAAAAAAAAAGATGCTTGACTATGCATATTCTTGACAGTTTTGGAAAGAAAACACTCTGAAGTTTCAGAATCTGCAAAGATTTTGTCTGTAAGTGCCCCAGAACTCATTCTACAGGCGAAACCAAGATGATACGTCAAACAGGAAATGAGCAGAATTTCTGAAGCTCTGTTTTCTAATGTCTCCTTATATGGCTGTGAATGCGACAGGAATAAGCTTAGACCTTCTGCCGTTTCCCCAAGATGTCGGCAGCATTGTGACGTATTTGTAGGCATATCATTGGAAGATTGGCCATAAGAGACTACATTTTCCAGGGGTCCGCCCGGTGTCCTTTGTCTAAATTTGTGCGTAATCTTCAGGTGCGGGCATTTTCTCCTGGGATTCAGGAGAGAAAGCACACTTCCACGAACGATATATCATCAAAGAGATATGTGAAAAACACCTTGAGGATTGATTCTAAACAACGTTTGCCATGTTTTCAGTCGATATTATGGAGTTAATTTGGAAAAAAGTTCGCGTTTTGAGGACTGAATTTTCGGGTTTTTTTGGTAGCCAAATGTGATGTACAAAACGGAGCTATTTCTAATACACAAATAATCTTTTTGGAAAAACTGAGCATCTGCTATCTAACTGAGAGTCTCCTCATTGAAAACATCTGAAGTTCTTCAAAGGTAAATGATTTTATTTGAAGGCTTTTATGTTTTTGTTGAAATGTTGCGTGCTGGATGCTAACGCTAATGCTAACGCTAAATGCTACGCTAGCTAGCTACTTTTACACAAATGATTGTTTTCCTATGGTTGAGAAGCATATTTTGAAAATCTGAGATGACAGTGTTGTTTACAAAAGGCTAAGCTTGAGAGATGGCATATTTATTTCATTTCATTTGCGATTTTCATGAATAGTTAACGTTGTGTTATGCTAATGAGCTTGCTGATAGATTTACACAATCCTGGATACAGGGGTTTTTTCATAGCTAAACGTGACGCAGAAAACGGAGCGATTTGTCCTAAACAAATAATCTTTCAGGAAAAACTGAACATTTGCTATCTGAGAGTCTCCTCATTGAAAACATCTGAAGTTCTTCAAAGGTAAATGATTTTATTTGAATGCTTTTCTGTTTTTTTGTGTAAATGTTGCCAGCTGAATGCTAATGCTAAATGCTACGCTAAATGCTACGTTAGCCATCAATACTGTTACACAAATGCTTGTTTTGCAATGGTTGAGAAGCATATTTTGAAAATCTGAGATGACAGTGTTGTTAACAAAAGGCTAAGCTTGAGAGCTAGCATATTTATTTCATTTCATTTGCGATTTTCATGAATAGTTAACGTTGCGTTATGGTAATGAGCTTGAGTCTGTATTCACGATCCCGGATCCGGGATGGGGAGATCAGAAAGGTTAAGGAAGAAGCATCTCCATGTCGCTAGCAGATTTCCATCCATCCTCCTCTCTCAGGTCACCCAACCTTGTGAACCCCGCTCTCATGAGGTTTGGCCCACAAGTTAGCAGAGGTCAGCACTCTGGTCTGGATGAGGGGATTGTGGAACATAGGGGAGCCACAAGGCTCCAGGCTGTGAAACGTCTCTGTGAACAGTTAACAGTCTCTTTCCACACCCTAAGAACGGAGTAATGGTTGATATAATGACCTGCACAAGATCCAACAAGAACAAGTGCCTGTCGTATCCAAGGCCCCCTGCCCTCCTTAGAACAGCCCATGCAGTGTCTCACCAGCACACCCCATGCTGCTACAGAAGTCTCTGTGCAGCTTGTAGACAGAAAGCCTTCACCCTGCCAACTAGTCCTTGGTCCCTTCATGCTCACTCAGGTTTTTGATCAGAGTCTTTGAAGGGGGGGGGGGGGTGAGCAGGACCCTCCCCTGAAAGACATCAGTGGCAACAACATCACCATTTAGACAACTTAGCCATAATCTTGTCCACCAGCCCCTCCCAATTTCTCTCCTGAAATTCTGAAGTCCCCAAGAACACCCCTATGAGCTTCCTCCCTACCCAACTGTAGCTCCCCAGGAAGAGTATGAAATCAGAGTATGCATCAAAGCTGGGACCGAGAGATAGAAGCTGTTTTTCAATCTCAAGGCCATCAGACTGTTAAATAGCCATCACTAGCCGGGTACCACCTGGTTACTCGACCCTGCACCTTAGAGGCTTGCTGCCCTATATTCATAAAATCACTGGTCACTTTAATGTTTACATACTGCCTTACTCATTTCATATGTATATACTGTATTCTATTCTACTGTATTTTAAATCAATGCCACTCCAACATTGCTCGTCCTAATATTTCTTAACTCCATTATTTTACTTTAGATTTGTGTGTATTGTAGTGAAGTGTTAGATATTACTGAACTGTTGGAGCTAGGAACATAAGCATTTCGCTACACCCGCAGTAACATCTGCTAAATATGTGTATGCGACCAATAAAATGTGATTCTCTGGCCCATCTCCCCATAAATCAGACCCTCACTCTTCTCCCAGTTCACCTTAGCTGATACCGCCCCCTCACAGAGCAAGCGAAAGAGACGGTGAGATAAAGCGGTGGGATGGATATGAGAGACAGAGAGAGACAGAGCGAGAGAACGAGAGAAAGCGATGGTCATATAGATAGACAGAGATGATTTAAAGGCCTCCTGCATTGCAGTGTACTGCACCGTTCACCAACAGCCTAAGGTCCTACCAGCTCTACCAACAATGGCACACAGACACACAGATTTCACTCTTCAGGCTCCGCACAGTGCCAGGAAGCTGGTCAAGTGTCTTTTTCTGAAATAATCTGCAGAGCAGGGTTGAGGTCAATTCAGAATTCCTGAATTGAAAACAATGAATTTGAATTGACCACACCCCACATCAAGCAGAATTTGAATAGAAAAAAATAATTCAACCGAGACATGAAACATGAATCTCGTTAATTTAACAAAGATTTTATTACTTTTTTCTTTGTCATGATATGTTAGATTGTTCCCTTCCATACTGTAGTGTTTGATCTTATCCATTCTGGGAAATATATATATAAAACAAAAATATATACATACATACATACATATACAGTGCCTTGCGAAAGTATTCGACCCCCTGTAACTTTGCGACCTTTTGCCACATTTCAGGCTTCAAACATAAAGATATAAAACTGTATTTTTTTGTGAAGAATCAACAACAAGTGGGACACAATCATGAAGTGGAACGACATTTATTGGATATTTCAAACCTTTTTAACAAATCAAAAACTGAAAAATTGGCCGTGCAAAATTATTCAGCCCCTTTACTTTCAGTGGCGCAAACTCTCTCCAGAAGTTCAGTGAGGATCTCTGAATGATCCAATGTTGACCCAAATGACTAATGATGATAAATACAATCCACCTGTGTGTAATCAAGTCTCCGTATGAATGCACCTGCACTGTGATAGTCTCAGAGGTCCGTTAAAAGCGCAGAGGGCATCATGAAGAACAAGGAACACACCAGGCAGGTCCGAGATACTGTTGTGAAGAAGTTTAAAGCCGGATTTGGATACAAAAAGATTTCCAAAGCTTTAAACATCCCAAGGAGCACTGTGCAAGCGATAATATTGAAATGGAAGGAGTATCAGACCACTGCAAATCTACCAAGACCTGGCCGTCCCTCTAAACTTTCAGCTCATACAAGGAGAAGACTGATCAGAGATGCAGCCAAGAGGCCCATGATCACTCTGGATGAACTGCAGAGATCTACAGCTGAGGTGGGAGACTCTGTCCATAGGACAACAATCAGTCGTATATTGCACAAATCTGGCCTTTATGGAAGAGTGGCAAGAAGAAAGCCATTTCTTAAAGATATCCATAAAAAGTGTTGTTTAAAGTTTGCCACAAGCCACCTGGGAGACACACCAAACATGTGGAAGAAGGTGCTCTGGTCAGATGAAACCATAATTGAACTTTTTGGCAACAATGCAAAACGTTATGTTTGGCGTAAAAGCAACACAGCTCATCACCCTGAACACACCATGCCCACTGTCAAACATGGTGGTGGCAGCATCATGGTTTGGGCCTGCTTTTCTTCAGCAGGGACAGGGAAGATGGTTAAAATTGATGGGAAGATGGATGGAGCCAAATACAGGACCATTCTGGAAGAAAATCTGATGGAGACTGCAAAAAACCTGAGACTGGGACAGAGATTTGTCTTCCAACAAGACAATGATCCAAAACATAAAGCAAAATCTACAATGGAATGGTTAAAAAATAAACATATCCAGGTGTTAGAATGGCCAAGTCAAAGTCCAGACCTGAATCCAATCGAGAATCTGTGGAAAGAACTGAAAACTGCTGTTCACAAATGCTCTCCATCCAACCTCACTGAGCTCGAGCTGTTTTGCAAGGAGGAATGGGAAAAAATGTCAGTCTCTCGATGTGCAAAACTGATAGAGACATACCCCAAGCGACTTACAGCTGTAATCGCAGCAAAAGGTGGCGCTACAAAGTATTAACTTAAGGGGGCTGAATAATTTTGCACGCCCAATTTTTCAGTTTTTGATTTGTTAAAAAAGTTTGAAATATCCAATAAATGTCGTTCCACTTCATGATTGTGTCCCACTTGTTGTTGATTCTTCACAAAAAAATACAGTTTTATATCTTTATGTTTGAAGCCTGAAATGTGGCAAAAGGTCGCAAAGTTCAAGGGGGCCGAATACTTTCGCAAGGCACTGTGTATATATATATATATATATATATATATATATATATATACATATATATATATATACATATATATTATATACATATTTTTTTAAATCTTTAAGGGAATTATAAATTATTAAAGACAACATGATCCTATAATATTTCCAGACCACTGAAATTATTTAAAATTATTTTTAGGAGAATCTGTTTTCAACCTTATGCTACATGCTACATGGTATTGGTAACCATACATGTTAAAATAACATGTTCTATGATGATGTTTAGAATCATTCATTCAGATTTCATTTCAATTATACTTCCTTTATTTTAAATTAAATTCAGATTCTGCTTCCTGTTAGTCTGTTAGCTGCAGAAAATAAAAACTTGTCCTGTCATGCTCATCAGTTTATAGGTTAATTTGTATAATTATGTGGAATGAAATTGGTGTCAGAATTTAACAAATCGTGTCAGTCATAAAACTGGAACAGTGTCTTGGTTGACTGGAATTATTATTTTGCCAAAAATAGTAGCTAATGTACAGTGAGTTTAGGGTTAGAAAGTAGCTTTCTAGCGTCAACTAAAGGCTGTCTCTAGTCAGAGTTAGCCGTGAGCAAGAGCGGAGACTCGTTTCTAGGCAACTCACAGACAGGCTGCAGGGAGCAGTAGGAGTCTAGAGAGAGGAGCAGCACGAAGCAGCTAACAACAACAGCTAAACTATCAATCAAAAATGTTTACAGTATTTCTCTCCTGTTCTATTGGTTTTCATATCAACTTTCTTTCGTTGTCCAGAAGCCAAAGGCACAATCTTAGTAATATCAGCAACCCATCCTAGTTGTTGCATATTTCAGGGATGCAAACTGGTGAGGGCCCAAAAAGGTGACAAAAATCCCTGTTAGGGGGAAATGCAGGTTTTAACTAATTAAACAACAAAGAATTTGATCTACATGATCAGTCTCTATGTGTAAAATAAAAAGTGGTTCATGTGAACCTGACTCACAGCTAAAAAATGTAAGGAAAGCAATCCAATGTTATTTGTTGCCTAGACAATACACTAAGATTGCAGTTAGCCATGACAGCCTTCACAATAGAATGCTTGTGACCACACACACAAAAATTGCACTTGGGAAAAAAACATCTTAAAGTAGAAATTGTTTCATTCTAACAGACATACAGTGGGGCAAAAAAGTATTTAGTCAGCCACCAATTGTGCAAGTTCTCCCACTTAAAAAGATGAGAGAGGGCTGTAATTTTCATCATAGGTACACTTTAACTATGAAAGACAAAATGATTTTTTTTTAAATCCAGAAAATCACATTGTAGGATTTTTAATGAATTTATTTGCAAATGATGGTGGAAAATAAGTATTTGGTCAATAACAAAAGTTCACAAGGTTTTCACACTGTTGCTGGTATTTTGTGGCTAGGCCACTCCAGGACCTTGAAATGCTTCTTACGAAGCCACTGCCCGGGCGGTGTGTTTGGGATCATTGTCATGCTGAAAGACCCAGCCACGTTTCATCTTCAATGCCCTTCCTGATGGAAGGAGGTTTTCACTTCGTAAGAAGCATTTCAAGGTCCTGGAGTGGCCTAGCCAGTCTCCAGATCTCAAACCCATAGAAAATCTTTGGAGGGAGTTGAAAGTCCGTGTTGCCCAGCAACAGCCCCAAAACATCACTGCTCTAGAGGAGATCTGCATGGAGGAATGGGTCAATATACCAACAACAGTGTGTGAAAACCTTGTGAAGACTTGTTATTGACCAAATACTTATTTTCCACCACAATATGCAAATAAATTAATTAAAAATTACAGGCCTCTCTCATCTTTTTAAGTGGGAGAACTTGCACAATTGGTGGCTGACTAAATACTTTTTTACCCCACTGTACATGGCCGCATTCATTCCTGGTCCCTTTGCAGAAAAACAGCCCCAAAGCATGATGTTTCCACGCCCATGCTTCACAGTAGGTATGGTGTTCTTTGGATGCAACTCAGCATTGTTTGTCCTCCAAACACGACACGAGTTGAGTTTTTACCAAAAAGTTATATTTTGGTTTCATCTGACCATATGACATTCTCCCAATCTTCTTCTGGATCATCCAAATGCTCTCTAGCAAACTTCAGACGGGCCTGGACATGTACTGGCTTAAGCAGGGGGACACAGGATTTGAGTCCCTGGCGGCGTAGTGTGTTACTGATGGTAGGCTTTGTTACTTTGGTCCCAGCTCTTTGCAGGTCATTCACTAGGTCCCCCTGTGTGGTTCTGGGATTTTTGCTGACCGTTCTTGTGATCATTTTGACCCCACGGGGTGAGATCTTGCGTGGAGCCCCAGATCGAGGGAGATTATCAGTGGTCTTGTATGTCTTCCATTTCCTAATAATTGCTCCCACAGTTGATTTCTTCAAACCAAACTGCTTACCTATTGCAGATTCAGTCTTCCCAGCCTGGTGCAGGTCTACAATTTTGTTTCTGGTGTCCTTTGGCAGCTCTTTGGTCTTGGCCATAGTAGAGTTTGGAGTGTGACTGTTTGAGGTTGTGGACAGGTGTCTTTTATACTGATAACAAGTTCAAACAGGTGCCATTAATACAGGTAACGAGTGGAGGACAGAGGAGCATCTTAAAGAAGAAGTTCAGAAATCCAGAAATCTTGCTTGTTTGTAGGTGACCAAATACTTATTTTCCACCATCATTTGCAAATAAATTCATTAAAATTCCAACAATGTGATTTTCTGGATTTTTTTTCTAATTTTGTCTGTCATAGTTGAAGTGTACCTATGATGAAAATTACAGGCCTCTCTCATCTTTTTAAGTGGGAGAACGTGCAAAATTGGTGGCTGACTAAATACTTTTTTGCCCCACTGTATGTTTGCTCTATTATAGTGGCCACTATAGTAGACATCAACCAAGAGCACAAGGCTACATGTGTGCAAAAATAACGTTCACTGAGTACATTTTTTTATAATCCCCCTCTCACACAAAAGTGTCACTGTCAAGTTCAACACAACAAAAGCAATATCTGTGGGCTACACTGCACGTTACTACATTGCACACTTTGTGCCTGTGGACATTATTCTAAAATGTGCCAGCAGAGCATGATACCCTTCGTTGGCATAATTGGTCTCTTTTAGGCAGAGAGTACAACTGGCATACCCCTTTTTATCCACTGTATTGAAAGAGGGAAAGTGTGTGGTGTTTCTTTCACCTCTATTGGCCTACAGCATAAGCTTGATCCCTGAATCCACTTGTTTAACAAGCAAAGCCTCATTTTCACCTAATTCTCTCATTCTGAAATTAACCACATACTGTATAGGGAAAACAATATTTCACAGATAGTTCGTTAGCTAGGTAACTACTAATATTTCACACAGATTGCCAGGGTCCAGTAAGCAACTAACGTGTTATAACTTGAGGAACGGTTGTGCCGAAAAGCTCCTCCTGACAGAATCCCCCCCCCCCCCCCCCCCCTTCACGTGAATGTGCACGCACTCAATTCTTCATTGCTGCGACTTGCTTGCTAGTTGAGATTTCTTATCATGTTAGGCTGCGGTTCATTTGATTTTTTATGTCATTTTGATCGCAGGGGTGGCACTAGTAATGTCTGCAGTTTTCGGTTTGGCTATTTGTTTCAAGTGCATTAGTCCTCCTCTAAACTTTCAGCTCATACAAGGAGAAGACTGATCAGAGATGCAGCCAAGAGGCCCATGATCACTCTGGATGAACTGCAGAGATCTACAGCTGAGGTGGGAGACTCTGTCCATAGGACAACAATCAGTCGTATATTGCACAAATCTGGCCTTTATGGAAGAGTGGCAAGAAGAAAGCCATTTCTTAAAGATATCCATAAAAAGTGTCGTTTAAAGTTTGCCACAAGCCACCTGGGAGACACACCAAACATGTGGAAGAAGGTGCTCTGGTCAGATGAAACCAAAATTGAACTTTTTGGCAACAATGCAAAACGTTATGTTTGGCGTAAAAGCAACACAGCTCATCACCCTGAACACACCATCCCCACTGTCAAACATGGTGGTGGCAGCATCATGGTTTGGGCCTGCTTTTCTTCAGCAGGGACAGGGAAGATGGTTAAAATGGATGGGAAGATGGATGGAGCCAAATACAGGACCATTCTGGAAGAAAACCTGATGGAGTCTGCAAAAGACCTGAGACTGGGACGGAGATGTGTCTTCCAACAAGACAATGATCCAAAACATAAAGCAAAATCTACAATGGAATGGTTCAAAAATAAACATATCCAGGTGTTAGAATGGCCAAGTCAAAGTCCAGACCTGAATCCAATCGAGAATCTGTGGAAAGAACTGAAAACTGCTGTTCACAAATGCTCTCCATCCAACCTCACTGAGCTCGAGCTGTTTTGCAAGGAGGAATGGGAAAAAAATTCAGTCTCTCGATGTGCAAAACTGATAGAGACATACCCCAAGCGACTTACAGCTGTAATCGCAGCAAAAGGTGGCGCTACAAAGTATTAACTTAAGGGGGCTGAATCATTTTGCACGCCCAATTTTTCAGTTTTTGATTTGTTAAAAAAAGTTTGAAATATCCAATAAATGTCGTTCCACTTCATGATTGTGTCCCACTTGTTGTTGATTCTTCACAAAAAAAATACAGTTTTATATCTTTATGTTTGAAGCCTGAAATGTGGCAAAAGGTCGCAAAGTTCATGGGGGCCGAATACTTTCGCAAGGCACTGTATATACACACACACACACACATTCACAGGACACTTCTCTTATCTCTTTTCCTACATCAGATACGCAGGTGTCATTTCCACCTGGATGACAGCATATAAATCAGCAAGACGGAGATGCTCTTCATCAGAGGGAATGCCTGCCCATAATCCAAGATGATCACGTCATTTACATTCCAGCCCTTGTCAGCTCCAGATTTGACTACTTCAACTCACACCCTGCTGGAATCCCTGCATTCTCAGATTCCCCTCTGTTTATTCATCTCTATATTGTAACCAATAAAGTGTTTCAAAATGCTGTACTTTTATTAACATATATGTTCAGATCATTCCTGAGAGAGAAGGTGTGTAATATATCCAGATGGGAGTGTGGTACCCTTCCTCACCCATGCCTACAAGATGTTAATTAATATTTTTTTTATTTCACCTTTATTTAACCAGGTAGGCCAGTTGAGAACAAGTTCTCATTTACAACTGCGACCTGGCCAAGATAAAGCAAAGCAGTGTGACACAAACAACACAGAGTTACACATGGGGGCCTTCCGGGTGGCGCAGTCGTCTAAGGCTGTACCACCAGAGGCTCTGGGTACGAGCCCAGGCTACGTCGCAGCCGGCCGCGACCGGGAGTGCCATGGGGCGACGCACAATTGGCCCAGCGTCAACCGGGCTAGGGAGGGTTTGGTCGGAAGGGATATCCTTGTCTCATCGCGCACTAGCGACTCCTGTGGCGGGCCGGGCGCAATGCATGCTGACCAGGTCGCCAGGTGTACGGTGTTTCCTCCGACACATTGGTGCGGCTGGCTTCCCGGTTGGATGTGCGTTGTGTCAAGAAGCAGTGTGTCAGTGTGTCAGTGTGTTGTGTCAAGAGCAGTCTCGACCTCCGCCTCTCCCGAGGCCGTACGGGAGTTGCAGCAATGAGACAAGACTGTAACTACTACCAAAAAAAGGGGGTAAAAAGAGTTACACATGGGATAAACAAACAGTCAATAACACAATAGAAAAATCTATATACAGTGTGTGCAAATGTAGTCAAATTAGGGAGGTAAGGCAATAAATAGGCCACAGTGGCAAAATAATTACAATTTAGCAAATAAACACGGGAGTGATAGATGTGCAGAAGATGAATGTGCAAGTAGAGACACTGGGGTGCAAAGGAGCAAAAAAATAAATAACAAAATGGGGATGAGGTAGTTGTGTGGGCTATTTACAGATAGGCTGTGTACAAGTGCAATGATCGGTAAGCTGCTCTGACAGCTGATGCTTAAAGTTAGTGAGGGAGATATGAGTCTCCAGCTTCAGGGATTTTTGCAATTCATTCCAGTCATTGGCATCGGAGAACTGGAAGGAAAGGCGGCCAAAGGAGGAGTTGGCTTTGGGAATGACCAGTGAAATATACCTGCTGGAGCACGTGCTACGGGTGGGTGCTGCTATGGTGACCAGTGAGCTGAGATAAGGCAGGGCTTTACCTAGCAAAGACTTATAGATGACCTGGAGTCAGTGGGTTTAGCGACGAATATGAAGCGAGGGCCAGCCAATGAAAGACAGCCAACGAGAGCATACAGGTCGCAGTGGTGGGTAGTATATGGGGCTTTGGTGACAAAATGGATGGCACTGTGATAGACTACATCCAATTTGCTGAGTAGAGTGTTGGAGGCTATTTTGTAAATGACATCGCCGAAGTCAAGGATAGGTAGGCTAGTCAGTTTTACGAGGGTGTTTGGCAGCATGAGTGAAGGACGCTTGGTTGCGAAATAGGTAGCTGATTCTAGATTTAATTTTGGATTGGATGGAAGGAGAGTTTACAGTCTAACCAGACACCTAGGTATTTGTAGTTGTCCACATATTTTAAGTCAGAACTGTCCAGAGTAGAGGTCGAACCGATTATGATTTTTCAACGCCAACACCGATTATTGGAGGACCAAAAAAGCCGATACCGATTAATCGGACAATTTTTTAAATTTATTTGTAATAATGACAATTACAACAATATTGAATGAACACTTATTTTAACTTAATATAATACATCAATAAATCAATTTAGCCACAAATAAATAATGAAAAATGTTTAATTTGGTTTAAATAATGCAAAAACAAAGTGTTGGAGAAGAAAGTAAAAGTGCAATATGTGTTATGTAAGAAAGCTAACGTTTAAGTTCCCTGCTCAGAACATGAGAACATATGAAAGCTGGTGGTTCCTTTTAACATGAGTCTTCAATATTCCCAGGTAAGAATTTTTAGGTTGTAGTTATTATAGGAATTCTAGGACTATTTCTCTCTATACGATTTGTATTTCATATACCTTTGACTATTGGATGTTCTTATAGGCACTTTAGTATTGCCAGTGTAACAGTATAGCTTCTGTCCCTCTCCTCGCTCCTACCTGGGCTCGAACCAGGAACACATCGACAACAGCCACCATCGAAGCAGCGTTACCCATGAAGAGCAAGGGGAACAACTACTCCAAGTCTCAGAGCGAGTGACGTTTGAAACGCTATTAACGTGCACCCCGCTAACTAGCTAGCCATTTCACATCGGTTACACCAATCTAATCTCGGGAGTTGGTAGGCTTGAAGTCATAAACAGCGCAATGCTTGAAGCACAGCGAAGAGCTGCTGGCAAAACGCACAAAATTGCTGTTTGAATGAATGCTTACGAGCCTGCTGGTGCCTACCATCGCTCAGTCAGACTGAGAACATATGCTCTATCAAATATCAAATCATAGACTTAATTATAACATAATAACACACAGAAATACGAGCCTTTGGTCATTAATATGGTCGATTCCAGAAACTATCATCTCGAAAACAAAACATTTACCGTTCCGTATTTTAACGGGTGGCATCCATAAGTCTAAATATTGCTGTTACATTGTACAACCTTCAATGTTATGTCATAATTACGTAAAATTCTGGTAAATTAGTTTGCAACGAGCCAGGTTGCCCAAACTGTTGCATATACCCTGACTCTGCGTGCAATGAACGCAAGAGAAGTGACACAATTTCACCTGGTTAATATTGCCTGCTAACCTGGATTTCTTTTAGCTAAATATGCAGGTTTAAAAATATGTACTTCTGCGCATTGATTTTAAGAAAGGCATTGATGTTTATGGTTAGGTACAGTCGTGCAACGATTGTGCTTTTTTCGCAAATGCGCTTTCGTTAAATCATCCCCCGTTTGGCGAAGTTGGCTGTCTTTGTTAGGAAGAAATTGTCTTCACACAGTTCGAGCCAGGCGGCCCAAACTGCTGCATATACCCTGACTCTGTTGCAAGAGAAGTGACACAATTTATCTAGTTAAAAGAAATTAATGTTAGCAGGCAATATTAACTAAATATGCAGGTTTAAATATATACTTGTGTGTTGATTTTAAGAAAGGCATTGATGTTTATGGTTAGGTACACGTTGGAGCAACGAGTCCTTTTCACGAATGCGCACCGCATCGATTATATGCAACGCAGGACACGCGAGATAAACTAGTAATATCATCAACCATGTGTAGTTAACTAGTGATTAAGATTGATTGTTTTTTATAAGATAAGTTTAATGCTAGCTAGCAACTTACCTTGGCTTCTAACTGCATTGGCGTAACAGGCAGGCTCCTCGTGGAGTGCAATGAGAGGCAGGTGGTTTGAGCGTTGGACTAGTTAACCGTAAGGTTGCAAGATTGAATCCTCGAGCTGACAAGGTAAAAATCTGTCGTTCTGCCCCTGAACAAGGCAGTTAACCCACCGTTCCTAGGCCGTCATTGAAAATAAGAATGTGTTCTTAACTGACTTGCCTAGTTAAATAAAGGTGTCATTTATTTTTACAAAAATCTGCCAAATCGGTGTCCTAAAATACAGATTTCCGATTGTTCTGAAAACTTGAAATCGGCCCTAATTAATCGGCCATTCCGATTAATCAGTCGACCTCTAGTCCAGAATAGTGATGCTAGATGGGCGAGCAGGTGCGGGCAGTGATCGGTTGAAGAGCATGCATTTAGTTTTACTTGCATTTAAGAGCAGTTGAAAGCCACGGAAGGAGTGTTGTATGGCATTGAAGCTCATCTGGAGTTTTGTTAACACAGTGTCCAAAGAAGGTCCAGAAGTATACAGAATGTTGTCTTCTTGTGGGGTCTTTGCCTTGAAAGTAAGCATGAGAGTATATAAGTAATGCACAATTAACCTACTGAAAGTATACTGACTAAAAGGCAAAACAGAACTGTCAAATTATATTATAGCTGTGTCGTTGTATACTTGCAAATTAGAATCTTAGGTTTAACCTAATTTTGTTGGGGAAAACTGGAATGCCCATCAAAATTTTTCCCTCGTTTGCTGAATGTGTTTTGAAGGAGGAGTCGATTGATCTTTTCAAATATGTTAACATCATGAGAGAAGAAATAGCAGTCACTCTCCTCCAAAACACTGGTATGTTCAATTTCTAATTTAATATAACTGTAGATATGGTTATCTTTGAAGGTTATCTTTGATCCATCTTCTGACTAGATAGCCACTAAAACACGTATTTAAATAATTCTGTTACAAGAAAGCTATACTATTCCCTTGTTCGCTAAGAAAAATACATGTAAAGATATATAGACTACTTGACATTACGTTTTGCTAGATAACCTGAGCCAACTGTGCCACTTCTGTGGGGAGGTGGACAGTAATGAGGAAGACACTAACTGGGTAATTGCTTGTTCATTTCTAAAGGCACATTTTTAGGAGTACGAATTTGTATAAGCAGTAATATTTCTAGAGGTAGTATCATCCGCTTGTTTGATAATTACAGTGCCTTGCGAAAGTATTCGGCCCCCTTGAACTTTGCGACCTTTTGCCACATTTCAGGCTTCAAACATAAAGATATAAAACTGTATTTTTTTGTGAAGAATCAACAACAAGTGGGACACAATCATGAAGTGGAACGACATTTATTGGATATTTCAAACTTTTTTAACAAATCAAAAACTGAAAAATTGGGCGTGCAAAATTATTCAGCCCCCTTAAGTTAATACTTTGTAGCGCCACCTTTTGCTGCGATTACAGCTGTAAGTCGCTTGGGGTATGTCTCTATCAGTTTTGCACATCGAGAGACTGACATTTTTTCCCATTCCTCCTTGCAAAACAGCTCGAGCTCAGTGAGGTTGGATGGAGAGCATTTGTGAACAGCAGTTTTCAGTTCTTTCCACAGATTCTCGATTGGATTCAGGTCTGGACTTTGACTTGGCCATTCTAACACCTGGATATGTTTATTTTTGAACCATTCCATTGCAGATTTTGCTTTATGTTTTGGATCATTGTCTTGTTGGAAGACAAATCTCCGTCCCAGTCTCAGGTCTTTTGCAGACTCCATCAGGTTTTCTTCCAGAATGGTCCTGTATTTGGCTCCATCCATCTTCCCATCAATTTTAACCATCTTCCCTGTCCCTGCTGAAGAAAAGCAGGCCCAAACCATGATGCTGCCACCACCATGTTTGACAGTGGGGATGGTGTGTTCAGCTGTGTTGCTTTTACGCCAAACGTAACGTTTTGCATTGTTGCCAAAAAGTTCCATTTTGGTTTCATCTGACCAGAGCACCTTCTTCCACATGTTTGGTGTGTCTCCCAGGTGGCTTGTGGCAAACTTTAAACAACACTTTTTATGGATATCTTTAAGAAATGGCTTTCTTCTTGCCACTCTTCCATAAAGGCCAGATTTGTGCAATATACGACTGATTGTTGTCCTATGGACAGAGTCTCCCTCCTCAGCTGTAGATCTCTGCAGTTCATCCAGAGTGATCATGGGTGCAACCTCTTGGTTGCATCTCTGATCAGTCTTCTCCTTGTATGAGCTGAAAGTTTAGAGGGATGGTCAGGTCTTGGTAGATTTGCAGTGGTCTGATACTCCTTCCATTTCAATATTATCGCTTGCACAGTGCTCCTTGGGATGTTTAAAGCTTGGGAAATCTTTTTGTATCCAAATCCGGGTTTAAACTTCTCTACAACAGTATCTCGGACCTGCCTGGTGTGTTCCTTGTTCTTCATGATGCTCTCTGCGCTTTTAACGGACCTCTGAGACTATCACAGTGCAGGTGCATTTATACGGAGACTTGATTACACACAAGTGGATTGTATTTATCATCATTAGTCATTTAGGTCAACATTGGATCATTCAGAGATCCTCACTGAACTTCTGGAGAGAGTTTGCTACATTGAAAGTAAAGGGGCTGAATAATTTTGCACGGCCAATTTTTCAGTTTTTGATTTGTTAAAAAAGTTTGAAATATCCAATAAATGTCGTTCCACTTCATGATTGTGTCCCACTTGTTGTTGATTCTTCACAAAAAAATACAGTTTTATATCTTTATGTTTGAAGCCTGAAATGTGGCAAAAGGTCGCAAAGTTCAAGGGGGCCGAATACTTTCACAAGGCACTGTAAATAATTGTAATTCAAGAAAATGTATTTAATGTTTTGAATATATTCACATTTTTCATTTTTCATTCACATTTCAGATTGGTTGTGACTGCAACCCACGATGGTTCCACCAGACAGTCCTGCCTGTCTGGACGAGGTTAGAGTTCCAGGCGACGGTAATACCTGGGAAACCTTCCAGAAAAAGTGGACTAAATGTTCAGTCGAGCTTTTGCAGCTTCCAATATTTGTTTATGTTATTTATTGTATTTTTATATTTGATTTATCATTTTATATCTTATTATGCAAAGATCGAAATTTGTATTTCTTATTTAATGTTTGTTAAACTTAACTTTCTGTGATGTTATTGTGTGACAATATTTGTGTATTATCATTATTTTCTTCAACATTACAAATTGTTTGTTTCTTCATACAAAAATGTTGCTTTCTGTGGCACACACTATTGGTCAACATGAGCTACCAAAATGATTCTGAGTGAGCCAGACCTTCCAGTCCCAAGACAGAAGGGGGAGTAGAATTTCAGCAGGCAAGAAAATGGCCTTGCCGAAATCCCCCTTCCAATTTCCTTAATTCAAATACTTTCTGTGGCACACATCAGAGTCAAATACTTTCTATTGAACAAACTTCATGTCAGGATAGGCAACCGTAATTAATAATTAATGTATGTGTGTTGTATTAAACATTGAGGAGGGAGTAGAATGTAGGCAAGCAATAAATATTTCAGAACAACTGTCTTTCCAGGGGACGCGCTGCTGTAAATTAACTGGCAAACTGCCTTTACACCCTACTACTGTCTTTCCAGGGGACGCGCTGCTGTAAATTAACTGGCAAACTGCCTTTACACCTTACTACTGTCTTTCCAGGGGACTCGCTGCTGTAAATTAACTGGCAAACTGCCTTTACACTCTACTACTGTCTTTCCAGGGCGCGCCCTGATGCTGTAACTAGCACATTGGTTGTATCTTCTCTCTTCAGTCGCGTGCTGCATTCTGTTATGTGAACGATTGGCTGAGCCCTGGATACAGCCAGTATTGCTCCAAACGCGCATCACTCGTTCGCTTACAGCCAGCAGTGATCCAAAGCCCCCCCCCCCCCCCCCCTCCAAACTTTTCTCATCGGATCTACACGATTCACGTACTATTTTGCATTCAAAACGGCGAATTTTCGCAGAAAAAGTGACTAGTTTGCATTCCTGATATTTATTGACAGTTTTCCTCTAAGTTTCTAACGTAGACGTTCATCTCTGTCACATGAAATGGCTCACAGAAGGTCTTTTAAAACAGTGTTTTCCGGCAAATAGAATTTTGGCAAATGTTTGAAAATGATGTTTTACATTTTACATTCCAGTAGTTGCATCATCAATAATATTAGAGGATAGGTTTACTATTGCTGCATGTTTTTTAAGGGCTTAATGAAAAATAGTTGTTTCTTCCATGCCAGTGGAGGCTGCTGAGGGGAGGATGGCTCATAATAATGGCTGGAACAGAGCAAATGGAATGGTATCAAACATGTTCCACTCCAGCCATTACCACGAGCGCATCCTTCCCAATTAAGGTGCCAACAACCTCCTGTGTCCCATGCATATTATTTTCTGTTGGTCAGATTTTACTATTTGGAACAAATGTAACTGTTAGTTAACCGGTTAATGGTGGTTGGTTAGTCGTCAACAAAATTGACTGAAATGTCCATCCCCTGCACTACACTACACATACAAGTGCTTGATGACTCCAGACAGAGAGCACCGTTCATATGACAGATTAACACAGTACAGTAAAGCTGACTGGTAGAGAGGTTTGGGTTTGGGATATGAATACAGCTACTTGTGTAACCCATTTCCCATGTGAGGGGGGTGGGGGTGGCACGGCGGCAGGCATGCCACTACCAGAGGATCATCTCAGTCCTTTGGACTCACTGCATCTCCAGCAAGACATTCCTGAGGTGCTCTCAGTCACTGATGACATTACTATAGTACCTCTCCCAGGCCATATTACTGTAAAGGACAGGGCCACCTTCCCCCTCTACTTTACGTGCTGCCTGGCCCACTGTACATGGGGAACCCATGCATTACTGTACTATCATAGAAATAGAAAGAATCATTACAGACCTATTGACTTGAATGGGGATTACTGTTCTAGTGATTATAGTTATGTACAGTACTCTCTGTACAGTAGTCAAGTGACCAGTGTAATAACCAGTAATTAAGGCTACAGCGTATTGAGGCTATGTAGTACTACACACATGCTAGTAGATACCCATAGACTTCCAGGCATTGTGCTAACGCTAGTTAGCATTGGCTCGCAAAACTACCTATAACTTCCTTCATACTGGACACGGAGACATAAAATACCTTAGAGAGAGAGGTGGGAGAGGAGGAGAAAGAGAGAGACTCCATGTTTGTAATGGAGGAGCTGAAGCTGAGACTAAGAGAAAAGCAGAGCGAGAAGAGAGAGAGGGGGAGAGAGAGAGAAAGTTAAGGACTGAAAGGAGAGAGAGCGAGGGAGGAGAAGAGAGAGTGACAAGGAGAGAGAGAAAAAGGGGGAGAAAGAGAGGAGAGAGAGCAAAAGAAAGAGGGGGGAGAGAGAGTGAGTTAGTTTCCACAATTCAGAGGTTAAATCCCTGCTCTTCACAGATGACTAGTGCCTGCTGTCACCCACAGCACATGGCCTACAGCAGAGCCTGGACCTGCTAGAGCAGTAGCCATTGGAGTAAACCCCAAAAATACAAAAATAATGGTTTTCCAGAGTTCTCAATTTGTACAAAATATATAGAGTACTGCACACTATAATTACTTAGGTTTAAAAAAAAAAAGCTCAACTGGACACCTAAATGAGGCAGCGACTGAAATGAGAGAGAAAGCACACAGGGCATCCTACACCATTAAAAAACTATTCAAATTGAAATGAGGTTAAAACTAATTGAATGTGCAATTGAAACAAATTTTACCCATTGGGACAAATACCCCATTGAAACCCTGCATGCAGAGTTCTGTAAGATTATCCTACATGTCCAGATGAAAACTACAAACAATGCATGCAGGGCAGAATTAGGCCAATATCCACTTATAATAAAAACTTTAAAAAAATAGCAATTACTTTTGGAAAGTATACAATGACCACTTCTCATATCATTACCAAGCCCTGCAATGCCAAGAGCTGAGCAAAGAAGAGAGTCCCCTCATCCAGCTGGTCCTGAGTTCACAATCCTGTTCTACTAACACACTAAAGACTCAGGACCAGAACATCCAGTCAATCAGAATAAACAAAATTACAACAGTCAAAAGAAAACTGCATTACCTATTGGGAAACAGATACACAAAGCAAAATGTAGTGCTATCTGGGTCTACATCGACAGTCCACCATAACAAACTATTTGACCATGGTTATTGATCAAAACCTCGACAAACTACTGGCTCAGTGAGCACAGCCTTGCCATTGAGAAGGGTAGACACCTGGCTCCCTGTAGAAGAAAGGATGTGCTACCACTGCACCATAGCAGAACCTGAGACAGAGCTGAATTTCCTGACAAAATGTCAAGAATATAAACAATGAGTGTCTTTTCCCCACATTTGAAACCCTTATTCAAAGACCTCTCTGATGAGAATAGGCTTTAATTATGTTAATATTGTAAATGAATCACTTAATCTCCAAAGTATGCTTTGGCAATATGTGCATACAGTTGAAGTCAGAAGTTTACATACACTTAGGTTGGAGTCATTAAAACTCGTTTTTCAACCACTCCACAAATTTCTTGTTAATTAACAAACTATAGTTTTGGCAAGTCGGTTAGGACATCTACTTTGTACATGACAAGTCATTTTTCCATATAGACACAAGTGTAAGGGGATAAAGAATATGTACATAAAGATATATGAATGAGTGATGGTACAGAGCGGCATAGGCAAGATACAGTAGATGGTATTGAGTGCAGTATATACATATGAGATGAGTATGTAAACAAAGTGGCATAGTTAAAGTGGCTAGTGATACATGTATTACATAAAGATGCAGTAGATGATATAGAGTACAGTATATACATATACATATGAGATGAATAATGTAGGGTATGTAAACATTATATTAGGTAGCATTGTTTAAAGTGGCTAGTGATATATTTTACATCATTTCCCATCAATTCCCATTATTAAAGTGGCTGGAGTTGAGTCAGTGTGTTGGCAGCAGCCACTCAATGTTAGTGGTGGCTGTTTAACAGTCTGATGGCCTTGAGATAGAAGCTGTTTTTCAGTCTCTCGGTCCCAGCTTTGATGCATCTGTACTGACCTCGCCTTCTGGATGATAGCGGGGTGAACAGGCAGTGGCTGGGGTGGTTGTTGTCCTTGATGATTTTTATGGCCTTCCTGTGACATTGGGTGGTGTAGGTGTCCTGGAGGGCAGGTAGTTTGCCCCCGGTGATGCGTTGTGCAGACCTCACTACCCTCTGGAGAGCCTTACGGTTGTGGGCGGAGCAATTGCCGTACCAGGCGGTGATACAGCCCGACAGGATGCTCTCGATTGTGCATCTGTAGAAGTTTGTGAGTGCTTTTGGTGACAAGCCGAATTTCTTCAGCCTCCTGAGGTTGAAGAGGCGCCGCTGCGCCTTCTTCACGATGCTGTCTGTGTGGGTGGACCAATTCAGTTTGTCTGTGATGTGTACGCCGAGGAACTTAAAACTTACTACCCTCTCCACTACTGTTCCATCGATGTGGATAGGGGGGTGTTCCCTCTGCTGTTTCCTGAAGTCCACAATCATCTCCTTAGTTTTGTGTGAGGTTATTTTCCTGACACCACACTCCGAGGGCCCTCACCTCCTCCCTGTAGGCCGTCTCGTCGTTGTTGGTAATCAAGCCTACCACTGTAGTGTCGTCCGCAAACTTGATGATTGAGTTGGAGGCGTGCGTGGCCACGCAGTCGTGGGTGAACAGGGAGTACAGGAGAGGGCTCAGAACGCACCCTTGTGGGGCCCCAGTGTTGAGGATCAGCGGGGTGGAAATGTTGTTGCCTACCCTCACCACCTGGGGGCGGCCCGTCAGGAAGTCCAGTACCCAGTTGCACAGGGCGGGGTCGAGACCCAGGGTCTCGAGCTTGATGACGAGCTTGGAGGGCACTATGGTGTTAAATGCCGAGCTGTAGTCGATGAACAGCATTCTCACATAGGTATTCCTCTTGTCCAGATGGGTTAGGGCAGTGTGCAGTGTGGTTGAGATTGCATCGTCTGTGGACCTATTTGGGCGGTAAGCAAATTGGAGCGGGTCTAGGGTGTCAGGTAGGGTGGAGGTGATATGGTCCTTAACTAGTCTCTCAAAGCACTTCATGATGACGGAGGTGAGTGCTACGGGGCGGTGGTCGTTTAGCTCAGTTACCTTAGCTTTCTTGGGAACAGGAACAATGGTGGCCCTCTTGAAGCATGTGGGAACAACAGACTGGGATAGGGATTGATTGAATATGTCCGTAAACACACCAGCCAGCTGGTCTGCGCATGCTCTGAGGGCGCGGCTGGGGATGCCGTCTGGGCCTGCAGCCTTGCGAGGGTTGACACATTTAAATGTTTTCCTCACGTCGGCTGCAGTGAAAGAGAGTCTGCATGTTTTAGTTGCGGGCCGTGTCAGTGGCACTGTATTGTCCTCAAAGCGGGCAAAAAAGTTATTTAGTCTACCTGGGAGCAAGACATCCTGGTCCGTGACGGGGCTGGTTTTCTTTTTGTAATCCGTGATTGACTGTAGTCCCTGCCACATACCTCTTGTGTCTGAGCCGTTGAATTTAGATTCTACTTTGTCTCTATACTGACGCTTAGCTTGTTTGATTGCCTTGCGGAGGGAATAGTTACACTGTTTGTATTCGGTCATGTTTCCGGTCACCTTGCCCTGATTAAAAGCAGTGGTTCGGGCTTTCAGTTTCACGCGAATGTTGCCATCAATCCACGGTTTCTGGTTTGGGAATGTTTTAATCGTTGCTATGGGAACGACATCTTCAACGCACGTTCTAATGAACTCGCTCTGTGCAACTGGGTAATGGACTTCTGAATATATACGGCTGTGATTATAATCGAAGAGAATTCCCTTGGTAGATAATGTGGTCGACATTTGATTGTGAGGAATTCTAAATCAGGTGAACAGAAGGACTTGAGTACCTGTATGTTGTTATGATCACACCACGTCACGTTAACCATGAAGCATACGCCCCCGCCCCTCTTCTTACCAGAAAGATGTTTGTTTCTGTCTGCGCGATGCGTGGAGAAACCAGTTGGCTGCACCGACTCCGATAGCGTCTCTGGAAGACTGAAACAGGTTTCCCTCAAGAATTTCTCTGTACTTCGACATCCATCATTCCTTCAATTCTGACCAGTATCCCAGTCCCTGCCGATGAAAAACATCCCCACAGCATGATGCTGCCACCACCATGCTTCACTGTGGGGATGCTGTTCTCGGGGTGATGAGAGGTGTTGGGTTTGCGCTAGACATAGCGTTGTCCTTGATGGCTAAAAAGCAACATTTTAGTTTCATCTGACCAGAGTACCTTCTTCCATATGTTTGGGGAGTCTCCCACATGCCTTTTGGTGAACACCAAACATGTTTGCTTATTTTCTTTTTTAAAGCAAATGGCTTTTTTCTGGCCACTCTTCCATAAAGCCCAGCTCTGTGTAGTGTACGACTTAAAGTGGTCCTATGGACAGATACTCCAATCTCAGCTGTGGAGCTTTGCAGCTCCTTCAGGGTTATCTTTGGTCTCTTTGTTGCCTCTCTGATTAATGCCCTCCTTGCCTGGTCTGTGAGTTTTAGCGGGCGGCCCTCTTTTGGCAGGTTTGTTGTGGTGCCATATTCTTTCCATTTTTTAATAATGGATTTAATGGTGCTCCGTGGGATGTTCAAAGTTTCTGATATTTTTCTATAACCCAACCCTGATCTGTACTTCTCCATAACTTTGTCCCTGACCTGTTGGAGAGCTCCTTGGTCTTCATGGTGCTGCTTGCGTGGTAGCGCCTCTTGCTTAGTGGTGTTGCAGTCTCTGGGGCCTTTCAAAACAGGTGTATATATACTGAGATCATGTGACAGATCATATGACACTTAGATTGCACACAGGTGGACTTTATTTCATTAATTATGTGACTTCTGAAGGTAATTGGTTGCACCAGATCTTATTTAGGGGCTTCACAGCAAAGGGGGTGAATACATATGCACGCACCACTGTTCTGTTTTAACTTTTTTTTTTTCAACAAGTTATTTTTTTTCCATTTCACTTCACCAATTTGGACTATTTTGTGTATGTCCATTACATGAAATCCAAATCCATTTAAAGTACAGGTTGTAATGGAACAAAATAGGAAAAATGCCGAAGGGGGTGAATACTTTTGCAAGGCACTGTAGGTAAGCTGGATAACATCAGAAAGACAGACAGACAATTGGCCAGGCAGGGTGAGGGTGTCCTGTCCTTTCAGGAGGGATGCCCGTCAGGGTGAACTGCCTGACTGCTGCAGTTTACCCTTGGACACCTTGATCGACCTCAAAAAGCTTGGATTCCCCACTATTGTATGTAGCTACTTGCTAAACTCTGTCTGAATCGGATTAATACTTTTCCCATCTGGGTCACTGTTGGGGCTAAAACTGGACAACGCAAAGGTCTTGTTCTCTGAAAAACTGATCTTGCAGTTATAGGGTATTCCCTTGAGGGGGTTTACTCTACACAAGGACGTATAGACAGAACTAGCTCAAATGACTATACCTGCTACTGGAGTTCTTCTTGCTTTTATTTTTCCGTTTCAAGCTGTCCTTCTCTTTGCTGCTGGTGAAAGGTAACATGGAGGCATAGCCATGTTCAGCTTCTGGAAATAAATTAGCAGGATATAAATCAATCCATCACTGTAATTCACAACACAGTGCAATGAATGCAACCATAGACATTCTAATGAAAACTGAGAGCCATAAATGTGAGATGAGGGAATACTGTATTTTTTGGCTAGGTAAGAAGTGAACTATTATTTGTATCACGTTTGTAGTTATATAGCTTGAGTATTAACATACAATCTCGATTTATGATAATTTCCCCCCTTTTCAGCCAATGATGTCATCTGAACTGGTGTAAACCCTGCTGGCTCCCCAGCCTAACCACAAAAGAGAGAAGAGGTGGGAAATCGTCTGGACAGAACATCAAGATCAAATCCATTGGCGCAAGCATGAACCTTTCCCGTGTGAATGTGACAAATAATATATTTTTTCGATCAAACATGGTCATTTCTGCATGTCAGTAAAATTGCAACACTATACTTCAAAGTGTTTGTAATAGAAAATATCCCCTGCATGGTCGACTGTTTTTGCTGCTGTGCATTTGTTGTTGCTGTGAGCATATTGCTGCCAGCTGGTCCCCTTATTCGATGTACAATGCAATTATTAATTAATGTTTTTAAAATCTGGTCTACATCAATAATCAATCATTTATAATGAACCTGATCAATGGATTATGACAGGTGCACTCCCCAGCAATTCAAATGAGGCAGGGTAGGTCACTAATGATATAAAAACAATCTGATACACAAAATGCTAAATATGTTAACACTGTACCTCTTTCTCTGCGATCAATGTATTCTGCTGCTTCGATCAACATCTGCACCATTTCGATCGCCGCCATTTTCAACAATAACACTGATAAAATGACAATCAGATTCAGAATTTGGATAGCTAGCTACTCAACTGCTTCTGACTGTGGCTAGTCAGGGTACTTCACTTTCGGTAATGAAAATAAGCAAAGATGGATGCAAATTCTCGACAACAGAAGTCAGTTATCGGTGTGTGATACTGCTCTTGATAACTTAATTATTGACTAAATACTTTGTCAAATTCGCTTGGCCGATGCTGGCTCGTGGTTACAATCAAGCTAAATGCTAGCTAACTACAATGTTTGTGGAATCTCTAACACAAATATTTCAGGCAGAAAGCCTTGTTCTTGAAAAAGTAAAAATGACAATCCGCAGATGGCTCTCTAAAACAATTGACGTTGTAATTTATTAGCCGAACAGAAAATGTACAGCAGCTCAAGCTGGCAAGAAAAACTATCGTCTAACCGGTTAACAAATTAACTTCATACAGTCTGCCTTAAATATCAAAATGAGGTACGCTTGTGATAACCATATATTTAAAACATTCATGTGAGATCTATTCGAAATTTCGAACCAGCGAATATAGTTAGCTATCCAACTTCAAAATAGCCTCGTCAAATTCAAATACTGTAACTAACAAGCGTCTAGTTATGCTGGCCGATCACGTGTGGGTCGTCTCGAGCTGCAAAGGCTGACACGAAAATGTTTATAAAAAAAAAATACTAGGTCAAAAGAGAAGCTAAATAAACTGCTACCTTGCAACAGTGTTTATATGAACGACAGCAGTTTTGCTGGTAAACTACTGTGTTTGCCAGAGAGCTTATGGGTGCGTTCGTAAATTGACTCTGGAGTGACCGAGTGCGCTCTGGGCGTTCGTAAATTCAGAGCGTTACGCTCTCGGAGCGCACACTGGACGCTCTGGCCGAGGAGTAGGGTTGTTCCAAGCATTCTGACCTTAACGGCAGTCAAGAACCCAAGCTAACGTTGGCTAGCTTCTTCCAGACAAAAATTGAGAGAACACCTCTGACCATTTTACTCGGCCTAGCAGAGCTGGTTAAGCTGTTTTCATGTTATCCATACTGTTAGTGACTAACTGAGATGCGGGCAACAATTTAATTACGCCTTTCCCCCTACGTTTACTGGCACTGGACATTCGTTAATCCATCCGTTATTATGCACACTCAGACGAGAGTTCTCTGAAATCGGAGTGAATTTACGAACGCGCCCTATGTGAGCTGTGATGCGATTGGGTACCCTAAATAGTAACACCAACAGGGCTGTATTGTGCAACTGGTTAACATTTTCGCCATTTTGGCGCCATCATATCAGTGTTACAGGAAAAGAGCCACAATGGAGTCTTGTTTCTCTACTGTTGTTGGCACCAAGTAAGTGTTTTGGCGTGCCATTGATTGTTCTCACCGAGTCAAATCGCGATTCGTCAACACCTCGCACGGGGCGACATGCTGCTTTCGCTGTGTACACCGGTGATTGGTTTTTCAGCGTTTGCTTTATTTCGAGTTCAGTGGTTTGCGGAATTCACATGCTGCGCCACTATTGGGGCACTTGGTTTTGCAAGTCCCCCAATAGTGAGTGGCAATTTTTATTAAGGACCAATGGAGTGGTCTAAATTGTATACACTCCGCCTGGCACTGGTTCAAGCAAACCTAACTTTCCATTGGTATTTTATACCTTTATTTAACTAGGCAAGTCAGTTAAAGAAAAAAAAATCTTATTTTCAATGAAGGCCTAGGAACAGTGGGTTAACTGTCTTGTTCAGATTTTTACCTTGTCAGCCCAGGGATTCGATCTTGCAACCTTCCAGTTACTAGTCCAATGCTCTACCCACTAGGCTACCTGCCACCCTGTTTTTCTTACAAGGTAATGCAGAAGCAAGTTTTGCTGCAGAAGTCATTAAGCATTTTTTAAACCATGACTATATTTAAAAAAAATAATTCTAGAAACCATGACAAGAGAGAACAGTCCTCAAATTGCCGTTCGGGTAAATTTACTTCAGAAGACCCATAACCACTTGGAATCTCCAAATATGCTTGAAAACCACATAGTAGGTTGTTGATTGAAAGCAGGTTAGGAAATTGACATACTATGAGGGCAAGAGCCAGCGTTGAATTGTATGTGGTGGCAAAATATATTTTATGCGTGCTTGACTGCGCCATAGTTCGATTACACGTTGGGAAGATTCAGTTGTGATGTTCAGTTAGAATTGGATCAAAATGCCCAGAATTGCATCCATTTAATTGGAATGCAATTAAGTGCGACTGTACTATACTGAATAAAAATATAAACGCAACAATTTCTAAGATTTCGCTGAGTTACAGTTCAAGGAAATCATTCAATTTATATGAATTCATTAGGCCCTAGTCTATGGATTTCACAATTGGGCAGGGGTGCAGCCATAGGTGGGCATATCAGCCAATCAGAATGAGTTTTTCCCCACAAAAAGGGCTTTATTACCGACAGAAGTACTTAGAGGGCCTCCTGAATGTCGCTGTGGTCTAAGGCACTGCATCGCAATGCTTGAAGCATCACTATATACCCGCGTTCGATCCCTGACTGTGTGACAACCGGCTGTGACCAGGAGTCCCATAGAGTGGTCACAATTGGTCCAGCGTTGTCCGGGATAGGGGAGGGCTTTATTTGGCCGGGCGCCTGCAGGCTGACTTGGTTGTCAGTTGAACTGTGTTTTCTCCGACACATTGGTGCAGGCAGGTGTTAAGGAACGCGGTTTGGCGGGTCATGTTTTGGAGGACGCATAATTCAACCGTCGCCTCTCCCAAGCCCGTTGGGGAGTTGCAGCGATCAGACAAGATCGTAAAATGAAAAAAATAATACTCCTCCTCCGCACCTCAACGATCCCACAGGTGAAAAAGCCTGGAGGTGGTCCTGGGCTTGCGTGGTTACACGGAGGTGGCTTATGGTAGAGAAATTAACATTCAATGCTCTGGCAACAGCTCTGGTGGACATTCCTGCAGTCAGCATGCCAATTGCACAAACCATCTGAGACATCTGTGGCAAAACTGAACATTTTAGAGTGGCATTTTATTTTTTTATTGTCCCCAGAATAAGCTTTGTGTACCTATGGAACATTTATGGGATCTTTCATGTCACCTCATGAAACATGGGACCAGCACTATATGTTGCTTTTTCATTTTTGTTCAGTGTAGTATGCAAAAAAGACTATGGCTTGAGCACACCTAAACCATAATTTCGTAAAATTGTATGCAGCATCATCTGGATGTGTGGAACAAAAGTTTAACATTCACCTTCTACCATTTCTGTCAAGACGTCTACACATACAATTTGATGCATACGTTCAATAAATCCAACCTATGAACCACACAATGCTGCAAGGCAAACACAGCATTCCATTGGAAATGAATGTACTTCTGGTGTAGCAAAACACAATGACGCTGTAGGTGTGATCAAGGGGGAGGCAAGACAGAACACAAACGTCAGCCGTGAGCAGTACATCACGTAGGGAACCGAACAGAAAATATAGCTCACTGAATGAAAAGGGAACAGTATGCAACTAATGAATACATCAGTTTGGTGACAACAAATGGTGGAGATTCAACAAGTAGAATTGTTGGGAAACTAATAGAAATGACAGCAGACGTTCTGTGGTCAAAGGCGATAGGAAGGCTAACCGCTGATTTCAACCGTTTGTCCTTAAAACCATATACAGAAGATGACACGAGAAATGAGCCTAGAGGGGGAATTTGAACACAACTGAAGAGGGGTTTGTGCTCAAATCCCATCCATTAAAATTACTTGCCTTCAAAAATATTCTCATACCTTTCAGCAATCAATTAACTATCCCACTTAGACCTTTACATTTCAATAATTTGGCAATTTACATAAATCGTAAAAATGAGAATGGGCCATGATCTGAATGAACGTTTTTAATATGACCCAAAAACACCTCAATTAAAATGCACCCTGAAAAGCATATCGACCCAGGCATGTTGTCAACAAGACTAAAATAAGCTAAACATATTACAGAAACATTTCATTATATTCAGTTGCATGTGTCTTTGCATAACTTATATGCAGTGCAGGGTGTCAAAATGAGAAGAAAAAAAAATACATAATACAAAAAAATAAACTTCTATCACCAAAACACAGTCTAGAGACAACAAGGCTAAAATAGTATATTTTAGGGAACATCAATGAGTATGTTCTGTTTATCCTACTTCAAGCAATGAAATCCAGAGGTCTGTTGAATCCACCTTTTCTGTTCATGTACTGCCTGAAAAGAAAAAAATACAAAACGGTTACCATTACATCATCATCCACCAATAGGAGAGCCAAAATGTCTGCATAGAAACACCTGCAGAGGTGATTGGCAGCAATGAGCATAGTCACTGTTCAGACTGCTCAATATCAGCCAGGACCTTGTGCCTAGCAGTTGGAATTGTTGATTTATAAACAAATGAAGCTAGTTGGTGCATAAATCAACAAGATACGCTACTTAATAACAGGTGACCTGAATGTGATGGAAAATAAATAATATCCTAACAAGAAGGACTAGATATTGGTAGTCCCACACATTGATGATCATATACTAAATGCAGTCTATATTACAGCATTTTCACAACTACACGTGAGCAGCTCCACCCAATTTTGTCATTTAAATGTTATTTGTGAAATAAAAAGCCACATAAGACAACTCTTGGGGTTAATGATAATGAATCAACAGACCTGTATTTCCTCTTCTGAGACACATTGATAGCATGCGCATTGACTGCTCCATTGGTCTTCTTCCCCTGTTGGCAATGACAACTACATTAATACATCACACATCCAGAAACACGAGGTTGTTCAACCTTCGTTCACCTGTGGCAATAAACAATTAAGTTTTATCAAATCAAAACATCTTCCTGCAATAAAAATAAAAAAAACTGCCAGACAAATGGAGACCGAATTGAACTCCTTTGAAAAGATTCACACCCATTTCGGATGATCTTAGTCTTACAACAAACTGTTTACCAAAAGTGGATCGTGTCAAGTTCTTAGAAATCACTATTATGATTGTTAGATCTTTAATTCTTGATGGTGAAGTGCACCGTACAATCAGTTAGTTTTAGAAAATTGTGCCCCCTTGTGGTGAGTTGGACAATTTCAGCAATTATTCTGCAGACTCCAGATTAAATAAAATCTAATATCTACAGATATCTTTGGCAAGCCTAACCAGGAACCTCTAGATTTGAGACGAGTTGACAGAATCCTTACCTTTGTGGTGTCAAAGTTGCCAAATCCCATAATCTTCATCATCTCAATCTCCTCTTCTGTCTTGCCCTGCATGTCTTCCTCTATAAACAATACACACTTTTAGACACTGACATGCAACAGTAGTATTTCTCCATATTCTCACAGAAGGGGTGCATCCCAATTAGCACCCCCCCCCACACACACACACCAGTACCAGTCAAAAGTTGACATACTCATTCAAAGGTTCCTTTATTTTGACTATTTTCTACATTGTAGAATAGTGAAGACATCAAAACTATGAAATAACATATGGAATCATGTAGCTACCAAAAAAGTGTTAAATGAAAATATATTGTGTATTTGAGATCATTCAAAGTAGCCAACCTTTGCACACTAATTATCTCAACCACCTTCATGAGGTGGAATGCAATAAGTAACAGGTGTACCTTGTTAAAAGTTAATTTGTGGAATTTCTTTCCTTCTTAATGCATTTGAGCCAATCAGTTGTATTGTGACAAGGTAGGAATGGTATACAGAAGATAGCCCTATTTGGTAAAAGACCAAGTCCATATTATGGCAAGAACAGCTCAAATAAGCAAAGAGAAACAACAGTCCACCATTACTTTAAGACATGAAGGTCAATCAAGTCAGAACATTTCAAGAACTATTCTTCAAGTGCAGTCGCAAAAACCATCAAGCGCTATGAAACTGGCTCTCATGAGGACGGCCAAAGGAAAGGAAGACCCAGAGTTACCTCTGTGGCAGAGGTTAAGTTCATTAGTTACCAGCCTCAGAAATTGCAGCCCAAATAAATGCTTCAGAGTTTAAGTAACAGACAAACTCAACATCAACTGTTCAGAAGAGACTGCTTAAATCAGACCTTCATGGTCAAATTGCTGCAAAGAAACCACTTCTAAAGGTGACTAATAAGAGACTTGCTTGGGCCAAGAAACATCGAGCAATGGACATTACATCGGTGGAAATCTGTCCTTTGGTCCGATGAGTCCAATTGTGAGATTTTTGGCTCCAAACGCCATGTCTTTGTGAGACGCAGAGTAGTTGAACGAATGATCTCTGCATGTGTGGTTCCCACCATGAAGGAGGTAGTGTGATGGTGCTTTGCTGGTGACACTGATTTTATTTAGAATTCAAGGCACACTTAACCAGCATGGCTACCACAGCATTCTGCAGCGATACGCCATCCCATCTGTTTTGAGCTTAGTGGGAATATCAATTGTTTTTCAACAGGATAATGACACAAAACAAAAGCAGCCAACAAGTGCTCAGCATATGTGGGAACGCCTTCAAGACGGTTGGAAAAGCACTCCAGTTTAAGCTGGTTGAGAGAGCGCCAAAAGTGTGCAAAGCTGTCATCAAGGCAAAGGGTGGTTACTTAGAAGAATCTAAAATGTATTTTTATTTGATTAACACTTTTTTGGTTACTACATGATTCCATGTGTGTTGTTTCATAGTTGTGATGTCTTCACTACTATTCTACAATGTAGAAAACAGTAAAAATAAAGAAACACCTTGAATGAATAGGTGTCCAAAAGTTTGACTGGTACTGTATATATACACACAGGGCTCTGGTCAAAAGTACTGCACCATGTAGAGAATTGAGTGTCATTTGAGACACATACAAGATCATAGCAGATAAACCACCTGAGATCTGATGCTCCTTTATTGGCTTATCCTTGGAATCCTTTTTATCTTCATCATCACGCCTGTCCTTCTGCCTGGAGGGGGAGCCGGAAGAAGAGCGCAGCCGGCGAGGAGACCTAAAGACAAGAGATAGCTGGTGGACGGGTTATCTAGGCAGAGGTCCCATTCTATATCCTTCTTGAAGTGCGCACAAATCATTTTCCCTTATGGACTGGTTTAACAAATATGGTGGAAACTGGAAACACTCCCCCCACCCCAATCTAATGCTTGTAAATTCTTGAGGATGAGGAAGTGCACATTTGGGGAGAAGGGTGTGGAATCGGAATACAGCCCTAGTGATACTTTTGCAGTACAGAAATAGTCAAACTTCCCCCTAAGAGCACAAGGTATCACAGTCTCTTTAGCCAGATATATTTATGTCAATGGGAGTGTAGACCGAGGTTACACCACATAGGCCTAGAGAAGTAACCAATGACCCTGTGTGAGTCCACTGTCAACCCCCTTTTAGTTGAGATGACTCACTGGGGGTCTCTTCTCTCACCTTGAGCGCCGCCTTCGGGCTGGAGAGCGTGAGCGGCTCCTTCGCCTTTCCCTGTCCCGAGAACGGGAGCGTTCCCTCTCCCTGCGCTTTCGTTCGCGGTCCCTTGAACCCGAGCGAGAGCGTCGTCTCTCTGCAGACGAGGAACAAACAGACCAAGACATCACTTAATATGGCGGAAGACCAAGAACAGCATCCATGTTATGAATCCTTACATGAATAGAATTTTGTTTAGTGAATGAGTTCAATAGACTTTCGTACTACCTCGAAGTAGCTATGTTCATAGCATAGCATGTTCATAGCCCAGTCATAGTAGACCAGCAGAGGCTTCTGAGGGGTGGAAGGCTTATAATAATGGCTGGAACGGAGTAGTATCAACCACATCTGATGTTTGATACCATTCCAACCATTATGATGAGCTGTCTTCCCCTCAGCAATCTCCACTGACTATAGGGATGTCAAACGTTCAGCCTGCAGCACAGACCCTTTGGACGCTCTAGTTTAGAGCGCCTGGTTAAATTGTGATTATGTGCATTTTTTTTTATATCTCTAAATGGTTAAACTACTGAGAAATATAAAGTATGTGATTATTGAAACAAATCTGTGTGTTTAACTTACTATCACGATAAATTAAGCTATACATTAATAAGATATGGGGGGAAAATGATATGTTACTTTCCATGTTGTGGACAGTATTTGTTAATACATTACACAAGCTGACGTTTTGATAGCATCGGGGTCATCAAATTTTTACCTCAAGTGCTTAAAACAGATCAATATATTTGATTTTGTAATGTTTATTTTGTCAAATACACTGGGGTTTGCAGGATTTCGTTTTTAAAATATTTTTAAATGTCACTGATACGCACACCAATTGATTTCAACGTGATAACCGATGAGTCACGACAAAATAGTGTTGCGTTTCTTTCTGTTCTGGTGACCCCTGTATCAAAATGCAACATTCCAAAATGTAGTTGACTTATGCAGGTTGTCCTCTAACCAGTGATGTAAAAAATATCTCCAGTTTCCATTAGGTTTTTCAGTTGTGGTAGTCAATAGAAGGGTCAACAGAAGGGGTAACCCAGACATCACAGGGGCTATAAAGATGAAGCATTCATTTAGAATGTTCTCAACACCAAACGAGAGTTGAAGTCCAGTCACGGGTAGTGGGAGAGGATGAACTAGGTGAAACTGGGCAAACATTCTGCTAATTATCTCATCGATGAAACATCTGATCTCAATACATTAAGTTCCCAAAACTACAATCTGTTACAAACACAGTGCACTAAGTTAAAGACTTAGTGTTTGAAAGAGTGCAAGGTCAAATGGAGATTGTGCACACACACTTCCCAGAGGAGGCGTTCCCTAAAGGAAATATATGCTACAATAGGATCTCCCTAGCTCCTGTTTGGCTTCGCCCACCTCCTTGCTTGTTCTGCCCACTAAGCTTAATTTTCTCCCACTATAAACGGCACAGATTAACTATATTGGGTTAGACAGTATCTTCTTGCCAGGGGAGTTTTGTTAAGAATCCTGACGCTTGCTCTAACGTTAACATGCATTGTTTGCGGTACAGTTTTGGAAACATAAGGAACAAATCAGTTGTAATTTTCTCAAAACAAAAAAAAAGGTTCAATTACTATACACATTTAAAGATGCGCCATGCTTCTCCATTTCCTGGTATCTAAAATGTGTTTATGTGACAAAACAAGCAAGTATAGCATAGAGAATCATTGTACTATCTAAACCACTGTGATAAACATTTTCCATAAGCAAAAATTATTGTATTTTCAGCTGGTTTACGAAACCGAAAGTAAAACACACAAAAACGAAACTTGGGCACGGGAAGCATAGAAAGAGAGCACTTAAAACAGATCTACCGCGTCTCAGACTTGCTTTCAATGAGAATGACAGCTCTATAATTTGGTCGTGTTGCCCAAAAAGTTACATACTGCAGCTTTAAAGGGCTTTAGGGTTTACACGCTGCATGTGTCTAATTCCCCCTACAGTTGACCAATCACAGATGAAGGGCCGTAGACTTCGGGCAAAATAAAAATAGCTGAAAAGAATGCAAAGACCATAACGTCACAAATCATAATATATGCATTAACTCTTTACGATGGGAATTATGTGGACAGCTTTACAGCCTTGTTTATTACGTGTATATTTTTGCAGTTGTTAAATTAACGTTATTTTTATGTGACAAGAAAGTAGGAGGCTTTATGTTTCTAAAAACGTATAGCAATCGAGAATCCATTCACTTTTAGTTGCCGTATTTGTCTGCCAAAGCCAATCAGTCTCTAAACAGAACATGTAACGTAAAGGTCCTTTGACTATAGTCCGGAGTAACGCTGTTTGGCTCCTTTACTCCATTATGGGCTAGCGTGTACACAATTAAAAGTTAACCAGATTACTGTAGTTTAACTACAATGTTTAGGGGTACATGTTAGTTGCGAGACCGAAATAGTGGTTATTGTTATCGTCAACTTGCTAGCTGGAATACATATGGACCTGTTTGTAAATAACGTATGATGCTACTGTAGCTAACTTTAGCAAATTACTATTATTGTCATCGTTGGTTATTCATTGCTAATACAAACCTCGCTTTGGTGGGGATCGGCTTCTACTTCTGCCCATTTTTAGGGCCTTAAGTTCTTCAAACAATAAGCAAAGTGAAACCGTCGACAATTTAACAGATTTCTGCCGTCTGATTTCAGTAACTCATTGCTGTTCTCTCCGCAGATGAAAAAGACAGGAAACCGGAAGCCCTTAACACAGAAAGATATCTTTACTGCCCCCTAGCGGGCTGGAATGGATATGAATAGCGTTACCTGTTGATTTCGTAAGTTCATGGATGAATCTCAATTTCATCCTCCTGGTGTCCTCTCTCATCGCCTCCTTCTCAAAATCCATCGGATGATAAAGCCAGAGGTCCCGCTGCTCTGACCATCTTCTCCAATGGGTTTTGAGCAAGAGGCGAGAAGAGAGAATAGGACTCGATAGTATACAATGCAATTTTTCCTCATGTCTTTATAAACAAAAACATATCTAACCAAGATGCATTAAAAAATAATATATTATATATGTCGGTAAACATTAAGAATATTATTTTCCCTAAGTATCAGAACCAGAACTGGACTTTACTGTACCTGACAATCATATGATCAAGTAAAGGTTAACTAACAAACAGCAGATCAAACCAAACTGGATTGAAATCAACTTAATATTTAATGACTGGTACATTTTAACCTTGGAACTTTTCACTTTACATTCTAATATGAAATAATACATTAAAAAAAGATATCACACATCAGCATTTAGATAACAGCTACTGATCATAAAAATAATTACACCTGTAAAGACGTATTTTGTACACATATTTCAAATACAATTTTGGGGATAAGTGGAATGTTTAGTGCCTTTTAGTTGGGCTTCAGTTTGCAACATCAAGCAACAAGTTTATTCCATGATGCGTATATCATATCCTTGCTTGGTATTAGTGGCATTTATAGCTTTCAGTTTAATGTTGGGAATTAAATTGTTTAAGTATTTATTTAATTTTTTCCCCTGCTGTCTATGTCTTGAATAGTTTGTATAAATGGAACAAGACTTCTGCCAAAAAGAGCACATTTTTATACCTGCATAATTCTACATATACTGCACCTGTGCTCACATTAATGTACATACCTGTGACCTTCATCTGACTATTAAAAACAAATAAATATGACAAGACCACGGGGTGCCTATGAGGATGCTTCAATGCAACATTGGTTTATATGCATACATGTCATAAGGGGTGCATAATTCAGTTGGAGTGCTGTTGATTCTATTTCCTTTTGCATTGTTGTGGATTGTTTCATGATCGTTAGTGAGTTGGAGAGAAACAATATTGCAAAAAAACATAGAATTAGAATTACTTCTAAACCCTATGCGCAAAAACAAGTAATGTTTTAAGAAATTGTTTGATAGTATAGATAGAAGCGTGTGGGCACAAAGACGTGATGAGAGGGACTGAACCATACATTTAGGAAATTTGAGTGAGTGTGTTTGCCTCTGTGTATGTGGCTAGAAATGGAGTGGTTTGTGTCAGAAGCATTTTACATGTCCCCTCAAGTTTCAGCTTTCTCTTTCTGCTCTTTCTTCTTGCTCTTCTTTAGAAATGAGGGGGCCTTGAACTTCTTTTTCTTCTTAGAGGGGGACTTGGAGGGGGATCCCTCAGGGGTGTTGCTGGGCAGTTTAGCGGGTGGCACAGCTGGGGGTGTAGAAGTGTCATTGGTAGACAAAGCCTTCATCCCTTTCTCCAGCTCCTCCGTGGTCTGCTTCTCCTCCTCTCCTTTCCCGTTCTGCACTGCCGTGGAGGCTGTCTTAGTCTCATCTTGTTGGATAATTGGCATAAAAAACAAAACAAAGAAAGAAATGCAATCAGATTAAATGGCTTTGTTTGTGTTATCTGTATGGAACAGTACACAGCAGCCATGTCATGTCATTGCAGTTCTGCCCAACATGCTTGGCTATTGAGAGTGCAACAACTTCTTACAGTTTGTTTCTCAGTACTTAGTATTGAAACAATATCTCAGTACCAGAGGGGTGCCCTATGAGTCAGTGTAGACAGAGGAACATAGACAAACACGAACACAGAGATCGAAGGAGAGGGGTACATACAGTAGGTGTGGAGACAGATGGCCGTCACAAGACAGCGCTGAAATGTGGCACATTTACAAAAACAACAACAACAACCACCACCAAACCTCACATCATCAGAACATAAATCCCTTGTTACTCAGACATTGAAATTCTTATACAACATTGTTCTAATTGAGATCCATGCACATCCCTCCATGCATTGATATCAATGCATGTTTAATGCAAAAGTCCAAGTTACACATCTCAATTTAGGATTTAAATATTTTAGATCACCTATACTGTTTCCCACATTCAGTGACTGTCAGCGCAACAGGCATTGTCAATGAGCAGTTGAAGAGGCACATAGTGGAGGCAACAGTACAGGGTCCCGCATATTGTCATGTAGGAATTTGAGCAGTCCTTCTCTCCTGTATGCAAAGCAAGCAGAGACAGCTGAGTGTGTTCAGCACTCCCGGCCGAGTCTCACCTGAGGGAGGAGGATTGTAGGGGTGAGGGTTGTTGGTGGGGGAGGTAGCTGGGGGAGAGTCCTTCTCGTTCTCCACCTCATCCCCTACTCATGCACAGACAGACAGACAGACAGACAGACAGACACACAGACACACAGACACACACACACACACACACACACACACACACACACACACACACACACACACACACACACACACACACACACACACACACACACACACACACACACACACACACACACACACACACACACACACACAGAGAGAGAGAGACAGCCAGTGTGGGGTGAGGAGTACATAGAGCTAATTCTAGTTAGCAATGGGCAAGAGTTGTGAGGCAGAGTTAGGAATGAATTAGTAATAGGTGAAAGAAAGACACATTAAGTGTACAGTCTGAGGTTACAGTGCTGTAAGTATAGCGAGCAAGAGAGATAGGAGCAGGTGTAAGTAATTAAGGCAACATTTGGAGAGGGATAGTGTAAGCCACATGCAAAGTGTAAGTGAGGGATAGCTTTTGGTACAGATATAGGATCTTAATTTGATCACTCTTTTGTTGCTGAGAATTTTCCTGCACCGTGAGCTTGTGAGCTTCGTGATTAACATAAATTCACTGAAAACCCACACTAACACAGTTACATTAACAGTATTGCACATTTCATGTAGCTTACTATTAGCCAGGTAATAACCTAACCACTGATTAGCAACTATTATGCTGTGACAGTATAGTTCAAATTAAGATCTCTATCTGTAGCAGTGCACTTACCATCTGTGTGACCTTCTGCTTTCCTCTGCACCTCCTTGCGGTACTCCTCCAGCTCCTTGTCTGTCAGCTGGTTAAATGGGTTGGGGGTCTCCGGCTCAAGTTTTGCAAGTTCTGCTGGGTCTGGAGACTAGGATGAAAAGGAAAAGGGAAGGATATTATAATTTTTGTGGTTTTGTTAATCATTGTCCACCCAAGGGGTTTCCCCATCTCATTTCAGTTTTGACACCCAAATAATGACTACCCAGAAAAGATGTAGGTTTCTAAGTCTTCCAAGTCTTCTTTGTGTTTGCTCCCAAGAGGTTTGGTTTAATTGTCTTCATGGTTCATGTCTTCTCAGACCATCTTATTTATTTGTTTACCTTGTGGACTGAGAGCACACAGTTTTACAGAAACGTGCAGTTTTTTCTGTACCTGAGGAAGAGTAGCAGGGTGGAAGGTGAGGGGTTGAATGAATTCATTAATGAATGATACAATGAGAAGTAGGGGAGTGGGATGATTAGTGGGGATGGTTAGGTGGCCAAAGCAGCTTCTGCAGCTGGGTTAGGAATTTTATTTAACCAGGACAACAGGTTAAACACCACATCTCTTGCGACAAGACCACAGGGCCTCAGTTTTTATTACATTTTGTTATAATATTTAATTTGAATGGGTTTGGAAGCAAATGTAAACAACCACACACATACAGTTGAAGTCGGAAGTTCACATACACCTTAGCCAAATACATTTAAACTCTGTTTTCACAATTCTTGACATTTAATCCTCGTAAACATTGTCTTGGGTCAGTTAGGATCACCACTTTATTTTAAGAATGTGAAATGTCAGAATAATAGTAGAGAGAATTATTCATTTCAGCTTTTAATTATTTCATCACATTTCCAGTGGGTCAGAAGTTTACATACACTCAATTAGTATTTGGGAGCATTGCCTTTAAATTGTTTAACTTGGGTCAAACGTTTCATTTCGGGTAGCCTTCTACAAGCTTCCCACAATAAATTGGGTGAGTTTTGGCCCATTCCTCCTGACAGAGCTGGTGTAACAGGGTCTGTAGGCATCCTTGCTCCCACACGCTTTTTCAGTTCTGCCCACACATTTTCTATAGGGTTGAGGTCAGGGCTTTGTGATGGCCACTCCAATACCTTGACTTTGTTGTCCTTAAGCCATTTTGTAACAACTTTGGGAGTATGCTTGGGGTCATTGTTAATTTGGAAGACCCATTTGCAACCAAGCTTTAACTTCCTGACTGATGTCTTGAGATGTTGTTTCAATATATTCACATCATTTTCCTGCCTCCTGATGCCATCTATTTTGTGAAGTGCACCAGTCCCTCCTGCAGCAAAGCACCCCCACAACATGATGCTGCCACCCCTGTGCTTCACGGTTGGGATGGTGTTCTTCGGCTTGCAAGCCTACCCTTTTTCCTCCGAACATAATGATGGTCATTATGGCTACACAGTTCTATTTTTGCTTCATCAGACCAGAGGACATTTCTCCAAAAAGTATGATCTTTGTCCCCATGTGCAGTTGAAAACCGTAGTCTGGCTTTTCTATGGCGGTTTTGGAGCAGTGGCTTCTTCCTTGCTGAGCGGCCTTTCAGGTTATGTCGATATAGGACTCGTTTTACTGTGGATATAGATACTTTTGTACCTGTTTCCTCCAGCATCTTCACAAGGTCCTTTGCTGTTGTTCTGGGATTGATTTTCACTTTTCGCACCAAAGTACATTCATCTCTAGGAGACAGAAAGCGTCTCCTTCCTGAGCGGCATGATGGCTACGTGGTTCCATAGTGTTTATACTTACATACGATTGTTTGTACAGATGAACGTGGTACCTTCAGGCATTTGGAAATTGCTCCCAAGGATGAACCAGACTTGTGGAGTTCTACAGTTTTTTTTCTGGGGTCTTGGCTGATTTCTTTTGATTTTCCCATGATGTCAAGCAAAGAGACACTGAGTTTGAAGGTAGTCCTTGAAATACATCCACAGGTACACATCCAATTGACTCAAATTATGTAAATTAGCCTATCAGAATCTTCTAAAGCGATGATATAATTTTCTGGAATTTTCCAAGCTGTTTAAAGGCACAGTCAACTTAGTGTATATAAACATCTGACCCACTGGAATTGTGATACCGTGGATTAAAAATGAAATGATCTGTCTGTAAACAATTGTTGGAAAAATGACTTGTGTCATGCACAAAGTAGATGTCCTAACCGAGTACCCAAAACTTTAGTTTGTTGACAATACATTTGCGGAGTGGTTGAAAAAATGAGTTTGAATGACTCCAACCTAAGTGTATGTAAACTTACGACTTCAACTGTACATCTACACATATACAGTACATACTGTACATATACACACACAGCAACAGCACAGCCTCCATAGAATTCATAACATAACAATAAAAATAATAATAATAATGTAGAGCTCTCTTTACTTGCACACAATATACTGTAGCTTGGTCGCCGGGCGCTGCCCCCAAGGGTCCACCCTGAAGGCCCCAACCCAACAAAGGGCCTCAGTTTAACGTGAAAGACAGAAATACCGTACATCAAATCAAAACGGAAAAAACAAGCATTTACACATTCACCTGCACTAGCCATTAGCCACAGCACTGTAGGCCTAGTACTTGATCCTTACCGGTGGACTATCATCCGTTATGACACCGGCTAGTACTTGGGACTGGGGTCCTGCTGTTTTCATGTCCTGCCGGTTCTGCTGCCTGATCTGGAGATAAACAACAACATCAACAAACAACAACATCAACAACAACCCAAAAGGCTGAAAACCCAAAACCAAACCATGCGATCCCTGTGGTATATCCATACTGTGACATCGTGGCTTACTGAGAGCATTAGGGCAGAAGTACCTTATTTCGTGTTTCCAGCACCTCTTGAGGGTTGGTAAAAAGAGGAACAAACTGATTTGAGTTCTCAATCTTGATGGCTCCACTACCTTGTTGCATCTCCTCTGTCTTCAGCCACTAAGGAAAGGGAGATGACAGTGTTACAGGTCGGGAGTTCTGCAGCATTACCCATCCCATAAACATACCATAAACATCCCATAAACATCCCATAAACATACCATAAACATACCATAAACATCCCATAAACATACCATAAACATACTATAAACATCCCATAAACATCCCATAAACATACCATAAACATACCATAAACATCCCATAAACATCCCATAAACATCCCATAAACATCCCATAAACATCCCATAAACATACCATAAACATACTATAAACATACTATAAACATCCCATAAACATCCCATAAACATCCCATAAACATCCCATAAACATACCATAAACATACTATAAACATACTATAAACATACCATAAACATCCCATAAACATCCCATAAACATACCATAAACATACCATAAACATCCCATAAACATCCCATAAACATACCATAAACATCCCATAAACATTCCATAAACATACTATAAACATCCCATAAACATCCCATAAACATCCCATAAACATCCCATAAACATACCATAAACATACTATAAACATACTATAAACATACCATAAACATCCCATAAACATCCCATAAACATACCATAAACATACCATAAACATCCCATAAACATCCCATAAACATACCATAAACATCCCATAAACATCCCATAAACATCCCATAAACATCCCATAAACATCCCATAAACATACCATAAACATACTATAAACATACTATAAACATCCCATAAACATCCCATAAACATCCCATAAACATCCCATAAACATACCATAAACATACTATAAACATACTATAAACATACCATAAACATCCCATAAACATCCCATAAACATACCATAAACATACCATAAACATCCCATAAACATTCCATAAACATACCATAAACATCCCATAAACATCCCATAAACATACCATAAACATACTATAAACATACTATAAACATCCCATAAACATACCATAAACATACCATAAACATACCACAAACATCCCATAAACATCCCATAAACATCCCATAAACATACCATAAACATCCCATAAACATCCCATAAACATACCATAAACATACTATAAACATACTATAAACATCCCATAAACATCCCATAAACATACTATAAACATACCACAAACATACCATAAACATACCATAAACATTCCATAAACATCCCATAAACATACCATAAACATACCATAAACATACCATAAACATCCCATAAACATCCCATAAACATCCCATAAACATACCATAAACATACCATAAACATTCCATAAACATCCCATAAACATCCCATAAGCATCCCATAAACATACCATAAACATACCATAAACATCCCATAAACATACCATAAACATTCCATAAACATCCCATAAACATCCCATAAACATACCATAAACATCCCATAAACATACCATAAACATACCATAAACATCACATAAACATACCATAAACATACCATAAACATACTATAAACATACTATAAACATCCCATAAACATCCCATAAACATACTATTAACATACCACAAACATCCCATAAACATCCCATAAACATACCATAAACATACCACAAACATCCCATAAACATCCCATAAACATACCATAAACATACCATAAACATCCCATAAACATACTATAAACATTGCTTCAAATGCTTTTCCTCCATCAACACATTTATGCTTTCAATTACAAAAACAAATTGACATTTCTCTTAAAGTTTTATATGAGAGAGAGAGAATGGCATTTGGCTGGGCAATGTGTCTTTCTTGAAGGACATCCTCCTGATATTCTATTGTATATAAACAACCTTGGCTGTTTGACTCTGCATTCATTTTTTAAATAAAATAAACCACTATTTTAATATAGTGTTGTTGTTGTCATTTTTTATGCAGTGTTATTATTATCACACGTGTTCTCAGACAGATGGACGGAAACATCACTAGCGTGCCTTTCCTTTCCACCACCAGAGGGCAGACTCAGCACTGCAGTAATCAACACCAGCACTGGGCTTTCCCCTGCAATGCAGAGGACAAGAGAAAGAGAGAGTGGGAGGTACAGGGGAGGAGAGAGAGAGGGAGAGAGAGAAAGGGGGAGAGCTAGTCTTCTCATAGAGTGTGCAGGCCATGGAAGAACTGGGACATTTTAAGCTTCCAGGAATTGTTTACAGATCCTTGCAACATGGGCCCATGCATTATCAAGCTGATAAATGAGGTGATGGCAGGGGATGAATGGCACGACAACGGGCCTCAGCATCTAGTCACAGTATCTCTGTGCATTCAAATTGCCATCGATAAAATGCAATTGCATTCATTGTCCGTAGCTTAGGCCTGCCCATACCCTAAACCCACCACCACCATCGGGTACTCTGTTCACAACATTGACATCAGCAAACCCTTCACCCACACGACACCATACCATCTGGCTGGTGCAGTTGAAACCGGGATTAATCTGTGAAGAGTACACTTCTCCAGCCTGCCAGTGGCCATCGAAGGTGAGGATTTGCACACTGAAATCGGTTACGACACCGAACTACAGTCAGGTCAAGACCCTAGTGAGGACGATGAGCACATGCAGATGCGCTTCCCTGAGACGGTTTGGTTGTGCAAACCCACAATTTCATCAGCTGTCTAGGTGGTTGGTCTGAGACGATCCCACAGGTGAAGAAGCTGGAATCAGAGATCCTGGGCTGGCGTGGTTACATGTGGTCTGCGGTTGCGAGGGTGGTTGGATGAACTGCCAAATTCTCTAAAACGACATTGGAGGCGACTTATGATGGAGAAATTAACGTTAAATTCTCTGGCAAAAGCTCTGGTGGGCCTTCCTGCATTTCAGCATGCCAATTGCACTACCTTCTAGGCTCCTCCCCAGTCCCCCTCTGAAACTAAGTAAGAAAGAAAGCCTTGTCCGAGCTAGACCGGCCCATAGGGCAGTAGCCTATCTCCTGTTTCTGTATTGAGAGGCAGCTTGATGTGCAAGTACACCCCTGGACAGGCCGCTAGTCCCCCACTCTACTAAGACCCTCTTTATTGTGATGTGCTGATGTCCGGGGCTGGCCTAGTGCTCAGGTACTTACTGTGGTGTGCTGGTGTCCGGGGCTGGCCTAGCTCTCAGGTACTTACTGTGGTGTGCTAGTGTCCGGGGCTGGCCTAGCTCTCAGGTACTTACTGTGGTGTGCTGGTGTCCGGGGCTGGCCTAGCTCTCAGGTACTTACTGTGGTGTGCTGGTGTCCGGGGCTGGCTTGGTCCTGGTTTACCCTCAGGTAGGAGTTGGGGGTGTTGAGCCAGCGTGTCTTCGCCTGCTGCTGCCGCTGGGCGTAGGGGTGCTGGCGGGGTAACGGGTGCACCCCCTCCTCCTCAAACTGGAAGGAGTGGACCGTGGCGGGTACCTCCACCTCCCTTCGTGTCCGAGAGCGCTCCAGCAGCACAGGGAAGCGGTAGGCGTAGCCGGTACGGTAACCCTGGAGGGTGGGGAGCGGGAGATTTATGTGTAATGTCCCCTGTCATGTCCAGTACTGTGTGTCTGACTGATGTATTGTCAATGTCCAATACTGATGTATTGTCAATGTCCACATCCTGAAGTTTAAAGTAGGTTAGACCTGTGTCTGGACCACTGTTATTTTCTGCATTTTCTAAGTACTGTTTATGATGGATGTTAATTCATGAAGGTAGGGGGGGAGAATATCTATTTTAGTGCACGTCCTAAAGAACATTATACCTGCCCTATTCATAATGACTGTCCCCATTACACTACTTTGAGAATTTTTGCAGCATTGTAAATTATTCCACTACATTGAGAATGCTTGCAGCATTGTACATTTGGTTCTGTGTTGTGATCTCACCAGGTTGTCCAGGGTCCTCATGAGAGCCTCAAACTCGTGCTCCCCGAGTCGACTCTTGGTCAGGGGGCCGAAAGTAGACCCGGCCCAGCCCACGGTGCCTGCAGCGATGGGTTTGTGGATGGAGCGGTCCAGCATGATCAGGTTCTGCTCCCCTCCAGCGCTGCACAATGCTGACGCCTGTCAGCACATCACAAGATTGCAGCAGTGTGTTATGCCTTGGGTTTGACACGCGGTACAGTTACAGTACTGCACATACGACAGTCAAAGTACAAGGGTACTAAGGCAAGGACAAGCATTCAGGCGTGAAACTGCCAAAGCTGTTCATGCGAATGCTATAACTCTGTCTCTTATACATACACACAAAGTCAACGAGCTAACAATTCTGGCAGTCTCTCTCTCTCTCTCTCTCTCTCTCTCTCTCTCTCTCTCTCTCTCTCTCTCTCTCTCTCTCTCTCTCTCTCTCTCTCTCTCTCTCTCTCTCTCTCTCTCTCTCTCTCTCTCTCTCTCTCTCTCTCTCTCTCTCTCTCTCTCTCTCTCTCTCTCTCTCTCTCTCTCTCTCTCTCTCTCTCTCTCTCTCTCTCTCTCTCTCCCCTCGCTCTTTAGCTCTCTTTGTTTCTCTCTCTTGTGCACACACAGTCACTGAGCTATGAGTCTGGGAGTTCTCTCACTCAATGGGGCAGTCAGAGTTGTGCCCCAAGCCTTTGGCAGGATGGAGCAGGCTGGATGGATGTCAGTATGTGAGTCTCTGTACCTGGATCTGACAGGCAGCCTGGATGTGGTAGATGGTGTAGAAAGCCTCTTCCACTGACTCCCCCAGGGCCACGATACCATGGTTTCGAAGCACCAGCACCTAGGAATAAAGATAGACTTCAGCAAGTGAAAAAACTCTTATAGTGCAACCCTCTAGTAACCTCAGAGTACATACAGTCAAGGCCAAAAGTTTTTACATACAGTCAAGGCCAAATTTGCATATACTCCAGAATGTTATGAAGAGTAATCAGATGAATTGCAATTAATTGTCAACCATGGTTATCTGCAAGGAAACACGTGCCGTCATCATTGCTTTGCATAAAAAGGGTTTTACAGGCAAGGATATTGCTGCCAGTAAGATTGCACCTAAATCAACCATTTATCGGATCAGCAAGAACTTCAAGGAGAGTGGTTCAATTGTCGTGAAGAAGGCTTCAGGGCGCCCAAGAAAGTCCAGCAAGCACCAGGACCGTCTCCTAAAGTTGATTCAGCTGCGGGATCGGGGCACCACCAGTACAGAGCATGCTCAGGAATGGCAGCTGGCAAGTGTGAGTGCATCTGCACGCACAGTGAGGCAAAGACTTTTGGAGGCTGGCCTGGTGTCAAGAAGGGCAGCAAAGACTTCTCTCCAGGAAAAACATCAGGGACAGACTGATATTCTGCAAAAGGTACAGGGATTGGACTGCTGGGGGCTGGGGTAAAGTCATTTTCTCTGATGAATCCCCTTTCCGATTGTTTGGGGCATCCAGAAAAAAGCTTGTCCGGAGAAGACAAGGTGAGCGCTACCATCAGTCCTGTGTCATGCCAACAGTAAAGCATCCTGAGACCATTCATGTGTGGGGTTGAGTCTCAGCCAATTGAATGGGCTCACTCACAATTTTGCCTAAGAACACAGCCACGAATAAAGAATGGTACCAACACATCCTCCGAGAGTAACTTCTCCCAACCATCCAGGAACAGTTTGGTGACGAACAATGCCTTTTCCAGCATGATGGAGCACCTTGCCATAAGTAAGTGGCCTGGGGAACAAAACATCAATATTTTGGGTCCATGGCCAGGAAACTCCCCAGACCTTAATCCCATTGAGCACTTGTTGTCAATCCTCAAGAGGCGGGTGGACAAACAAAAACCCACAAATTCTGACAAACTCCAAGCATTGATTATGCAAGAATGGGCTGCCATCAGTCAGGATGTGTCCCAGAAGTTAATTGACAGTATGTCAGGGCAGATAGCAGAGGTCTTGAAAAAGAAGGGTCAACACTGCAAATATTGACTCTTTGCATCAACTTCATGTAATTGTCAATAAAAGCCTTTGACACTAAGTGTCTTATGAAATGCTTGTAATTATAATTCAGTATTCCATAGTAACATCTGACAAAAATATCTAAAGACACTGAAGCAGCAAACTTTGTGGAAATTAATATTTGTGTCATTCTCAAAACTTTTGGCCACGACTGTACACTGTTATTTTTCTTCGACCCTGTCATCACAATTCTTATGGTTTCACAAAAAATATAGTAAATTGAGGTTGTGTTTTCCCTATTATTGGAGATATTTGTCTCAAGAAGCAAATGAGCAGTATCATAACTAAATCACAAGCATGTCACATTAACCCCTTGTTCTGCTGTAATGTCCTCACCTTGCAGGTGGGCCCCAGGCTCTTCTGGAGCCCCACTCTGTCCTCCTCGTCCTCCATCAGCCTGTTGTAGTCGTAGTACGCTACCTCACCCACCAGCAAAGCCTCATGGGACAGCGGCAGGAGGCCACACTTCATGGCTGACACCTGCACATACAGACAACTAACTGTAAGTCACATTCTGTTGGATTTAGTAGGGTTTTTCATGACAAGTTTCATTCAAGTTTTGTCATCGGCGCCTAGTCTTATATTGTTATCTAATAAATTGTTATATTATACCTATTATTATTGTACCTTTTAGTCGTTTATCCAGAGCGACTTACAGTAGTGAGTGGATACATTTTTCGTACTTGTCCCCCGTGGAAATCGAACCCACAACCCTTGTGTTGCAAGCTCCATGCTCTACCAACTGAGCCACACCTCCAAATCTCAAGTGCAGGAGTACTACTACTGTGTGAGTCCTAGGACTCCACTCCATTAGAAAAAAACATTCTAAACTAATTACAAATGTGCAACAATGATTGTTGTGAGTGTGCCATGTTTGTCACTCTGTCTGTGTGCCCTGTCCCTCTGGCAGTGCCCCAGCCCCCGTGTGTGTGTGTGTGTGTGTGTGACTCACAGCGGTAGTGGCAGGGGTGTGGAGGTGCAGCAGACAGCGTACGTCTGGCCGGGTGGAGTAAATGGCAGAGTGAAGGCTGAAGGAACCCAGATCTACCCCCAGGGGGGTGCTGCCCCTCTCCACCACCTCCCCCAGGATGTTCACCTTCACCTGGGAGGAAACAACAACGCATCAACACCAGCAGCAGCAGCACTGAGATCAGTTCTATTTGGTTTTTACACTAGTTTGGATACTTAGTTGTTCCTGACAAAACTGGCACTTGTACATCTACAAGACCCTGCTAGGTAAAGTCCCCCCTTATCTCAGCTCGCTGGTCACCATAGCATCTCCCACCTGTAGCACACGCTCCAGCAGGTATATCTCTCTAGTCACCCCCAAAACCAATTCTTTCTTTGGCCGCCTCTCTTTCCAGTTCTCTGCTGCCAATGACTGGAACGAACTACAAAAATCTCTGAAACTGGAAACACTTATCTCCCTCACTAGCTTTAAGCACCAACTGTCAGAGCAGCTCACAGATTACTGCACCTGTACATAGCCCACCTATAATTTAGCCCAAACAACTACCTCTTTCCCAACTGTATTTAATTTATTTATTTATTTTGCTCCTTTGCACCCCATTATTTTTATTTCTACTTTGCACATTCTTCCATTGCAAAACTACCATTCCAGTGTTTTACTTGCTATATTGTATTTACCTTGCCACCATGGCCTTTTTTGCCTTTACCTCCCTTCCCACCTCATTTGCTCACATTGTATATAGACTTGTTTATACTGTATTATTGACTGTATGTTTGTTTTACTCCATGTGTAACTCTGTGTCGTTGTATCTGTCGAACTGCTTTGCTTTATCTTGGCCAGGTCGCAATTGTAAATGAGAACTTGTTCTCAACTTGCCTACCTGGTTAAATAAAGGTAAAAATATATATATATATATATATATATATTTATGTAATGCCTATTACAGTGCATATTACCATTTTTATTATAATGCAAAGCAAACCAAAAAAGGTTGCTTGATGAAGACATTCTGTGACTGAGGTGAGCAAAAGCATTATTTAATAAGTTGACTGAATAATTAGTACTTATCTATGTCAACCAGAAACAAATCAGATTATGTTGTATCATACAATATCAAATATGGTTCAGGGTTAACAAGCAGCACACTTATCACAGAATATTTGTTTTCCGATGAAGTGGACATCATTAGTTTCCTTTGTGACTGTGAAGCATCGTTAGCACAGTTAGAACAATGAGACAGATATTTCACCAGTGGTATATATGTGAAGCATCCGGTTGGTTTTTCCACTCACCGCCAAATAGGGTTATGAGAGGAAGCCCAGTGGCCGGCAGTGGGAGAAGATGGAGCGAGACGGATTTTGGCAGACATTCTGCTAATTTTCTCATTGAAGAAACATTTGATCTCCATACAATTTCCTGTTTCCAAAACTATCTGTAACAGAGTGGACTGTGTTTTGTAGACTTTACCCTTTGCCAAAGCTTCAAAAAATTGCATTGTTTACAAGGAGTGCAAGGGCAAATTGAGTTATTGCACACACACACTTCACAGAGTAGGTGTTCCCTAATGGAAATATGCAAATAAATGCTTGAAAGCTCCGCCCACCTCCTTGCGTGTTCTGCCCACTATGATTCATTTGCTCCCATTGGAAACGACAGACTCTGGTCTGTCTTGGGTTAGTTATAAAAAATCTTCGACATTAGTAGTGAACTCACCAAGCTAGAGGCAGTGACCTCACCGTAGGCCAAGCCATTGGGCAGAACCAGGAAGTGCTCCTGTTCCTTACTGACACGCAGCTGACAGGAGACAACACACACACAACTCTGTCAGATATCAAACTTTACAAACAGAGAGAGGGATAGAGATAAGGAAGGGATGGGTAGAAAAACAAACAGAGAGAGAATGAGGCCAAATGTAAAAATAGAAAGCACAAAGAGAGAGAGAAAGTTAAGTAGTAACAAAAAAGCTGTGATGTTGTCCTTTCAAAATGAGTTCCATAAGTGCATAGTCAAGTATCTGCTTCAAATTTTCAATAACTGCATACAATTTTACCCTCATGGACGTTGTAATGGTAATTATGTTACTAAAACCATCTCTTTTGATAGTAGTGCTTTTTTTGCATTGTCAAAATAGGGTTCTAAAAGAACAAAGCAAAATAATGAAAGAAAGACCAAAAGAGTGTGTCAGCCAGGCAGGTCCACTCACGGTGAGGCAGGTGTGGCTGAGCTGGGCCCAGCCGTAGAGGTCCAGAAGGCGGTGGACACTGGCCAGTTTACAACGCATCAGCCTCTCTCCCTTCACCATGCTTCCGGGCTCCGAGCCATGCAGGTCATTGATGGGCGTCACCATCATCATGCCTACACAGGGAAAGATTGAGAGTAGAGAGGAGTCAATAGCAGATCAGAGAAAATGATCTTGTGTGTTTGTTTGTTAATCTTTTGGTCAGGTGATTTAGTTGTCTGTGTCTTGGTGTTAGACGTGTATTTGACGTGTATTTGAACCTGTACATCCATGAATATGTTTGTTTATGCGTGTGTGTTTATTTCTGAGTGTGTGTGTGTGTGTGTATGTGTGTCCGCATGCATGTGTGTGTGTGTGTGTGTACCTACACATTACCTGTACTGGAGGGGGAGGTGGATAAGGCGGCAGGGGAGCCTTGAGAGGCCATGTAGTCAGCTATCTGCCTCAGAGCCCAGAGGTTGGAGCTGCTGCCTCCCTTCTTCATCTGTTCCTGGATCAGAACATCCAGCTCCTCCCGGAAAGACTATATACAGTGGGGCAAAAAAGTATTTAGTCAGCCACCAACCAGTTCTCCCACTTAAAAAGATTAGAGAGGCCTGTAATTTTCATCATAGGTACACTTTAACTATGACAGACAAAATGAGAAAAGCAAATCCAGAAAATCACATTGTAGGATTTTTAATGAATTTTTTGGTGGCTGACTAAATACTTTTTTTCCCCACTGTGTGTATATATATATATATATATATATATATATATATATATATATACACACACACACGGACACACACGGACACACATACACCCAGCACACACGCAGCACGCAGCATGCATACGCACGTACACACACAGGACAAGCTATTAACATGGTAGTTAAAATACACCCACAATTAGCCTGAGAGCTAAAACACTCAGAACGGTGCAAGCTAGTTGCTAGATTATTAGAAACTGGTGTGCTAGATAGGGTTGGAGTGAAAAGCTACAGGATGGTAGCTCTCCAGGAACAGGGTTGGAGAGCCCTAACATAGACTGACCAGGTGAATCCAGGTGAAAGCTATGATCCTTTATTGATGTCACTTGTTAAATCCACTTCAATCAGTGTAGATGAAGGGGAGGAGACAGGTTAAAGAAGGATTGTTAAGCCTTGAGACAACAGAGAAAATGTATTGTGTGTGTGTGCCATTCAGAGGGTGAATGGGCAAGACAAAAGATTTAAGTGTCTTCAACTGGTTATGGTAGTAAGTGCCAGGCGCACCGGTTTGTGTCAAGAACTGCAACACTGCTGATACACACAGGTCCCTGTGTGTATCAAGAGGGTCTCTTTTAAGACTCTTGAAAAGTCTACCACACGCATACAGTATGTGTATATGCACACACAGAGACACACAGACGTGTGTGCACACTCACACATAGACCCAAGCCGACTGGATGCACACACAAGAACATACACACACACAGTGAGTGTACTCACCGGGCTCTGCAGGAGGCTGGAGACCCGTTTCTTGTGTTGGGGCTCAGAGGAGCCGGGTGTGTAGTGTTGTGGAGACACCAGGGCCTCGGGGACCCTATCACTAGGGGCCCCATCAATGGGGCTCCACTGCACAGGCGTGCCCTTAGGGGTGGGCGAGGTGCTCATCTTCTACTGCTCACAGGGGGGTGCCACAGGACGATGAGTGGGAAGAGCTGGGGAGAGAGGAGAGGGAAAATAAAATGCATTGCCGTTTCAAAGAGATACATTTAGCATTTTGTGAAGAACTTAATTTAATGCTAAATGCAATGCACAATAAATACAGTGCAAGCATATACTGTAATACATTTTAGTTTAATGTTGTCTAACCTGCTGCAGTTACCAATCATTAGCCTTAAAGATGGAGTCTGCAGTAGGGTAAACAGCCTCACTGGCCGCCCCACCACGGTTGTCACTGATTTTGTTGCCGAGCTGAGGAGTGTCGGGCAGCATGGTAAAACAACATTGCTGTACATATTATGCTCTTCTATCGTGCGTGCAATGATGTCAGACGGGAAAAAACTGTGTTTGTTGTTTGTTGTAATTTTGTTGTTTTAATATCACAAACTGATGGCTGTTTCACCATTAAGGATTCCAGCTTTAAAAGTCAACATAGACACAAACACAGAAGCCTTCCTCCCACCCCACACTAGGGATGAGTTATTCCACAGAGTAAAGCCTGTGTGTGCCGTAGGCTAGCAAAACCAGTGGGGAGTGGAGAAATGCAGCATTAGCAGTAAGAGCTCAGACAGCAGCATTACAACGCCTGCCAGCAGGAAGTCAACTCAATCATAGATGACCAGTAATTGGAGAACCAGTAAAGAATTACCGGAGGTTTTCAAAAAGAGCCAACCAACCTTCACCCAGTAAACACACACACACACACACACACACACACACACACACACACACACACATACATTTCTGCTGAAAGCAGATTAGACCCTTAACACGCCACACCCTCTCTCCTGTGCTAACACAAATTCAAAACTGAACTGCTCAGATTAGCCACATATAGCTAACAACATCACATAACAATATCCCGCCCTGGTAGTGTAAACATCTGAAGAACAGGCAAACATAGTGTCATGACGTTGGCTTGGGGGGTAGGTTTATGACAGTCATAAATACCTTTCCCCCCCTTTTTCCTCTCTCTACCCTACTGAGGTTACATTTACATTTGCACCCTTGGTTAACATAGAGATTCTGGGAACATCAGAAGGTGGAGGGAAATGAACTATATTCTGGTAATCCGAACAATTGAACATATGCGGTGGTACTTAATGAATATGATGTCAGTTCGGTTGTCATCTGAGACATTCTCATCAATGATAAGATGACATAAACTCTACAGTGGAAAGTCTACACATCAGAGTTATCGGATTCACATGGAATTGTTGTTCAATTTAAATGTTTGAATATGAAATTATTTGTGATGGGATGAAATGTGATTTTAGCTTCTAAAATGTGGGATGTGGGTTTTCACTCAGTGGCCTGCCCACGTGAAGAGACATAGCTTGTAAACTATGAAACACACCCCATTTCTCCCTTCCTATATAAAGCCTTGATGACAAATGTGAGGACGACGGTCCTATGTCAGAATGGTTCAGATAATAACTACAGAACGAAGCCAACATCCACGTGAGCTTTGATCGTGAATGGTATGAACTTTGAACTCTTATTCGCTACAGAAGTGATACCTCCTAGCGGTTAAGTTAGCAACAGCTGCTGCAAACGAGGGTTAGGAAGGAACAGACAGAGTATCCCGTCTATCACACAACAACGTTACTACAACTTATCCAATTGACCACCAGAGACATTCTTCAAAGGACAGAGGACTCGGTTTGGCAACACGGTCTTCCATCTACCACCAACCTTTTGAAGCGCAGCTCAGAGTAAATATATATTGCATTTTCCTTTTCCAAATGGGCGGTTATTTAGAATGCATAAAATACTGTATTTACGATAGCAAGGCTTCTCCCTGTGTCCCTCAGTCTTCCCGCTCTTTCACTCAAACCCAGCCCTTTTTCCTTTGTGTAACAAGCTGTCATATCTGTTCCGCCCGCTAGGGACGTTTTCCTTTATGACGTAATTTGTAATCAAGTTATGATTTAATTAGGTGTATGTGTGATTCTGTGTGAATAGTTAGGTATTTAGTAAATAAATAATTAAACCCAATTTTGTATTGCTGATTCAAATTGTTAGCCAGGGTTCGTGCAGATAACCAAGAATTTACAACTTTCAGATGAGACTGAATTAAGGTGACGATTGATATTGACTGCTATTGATGTAAAATATTACTAGGTCTTTAAGAGTTTATTCGGAAGATAACAGCTCTATAAACATTTTTGTGGTGCCGGACTCTCTAGTTAATTACATTTACATGATTAGCTCAATCAGGTGATATTAATTACGGAGAAATTATTTTATAGAATAGCATGTCATATCAATTAATCCGACATAGCCAAAGACACGACAATAGTGATGAAATATACAATTAGCCTACACCAACTACAGGGACATCAGTGATGGTACATGTATAGTTAACCAAACTAATGTATGTTCGTTTACAAATTACAAAAATTAATATTTTGTTTGAACTATCCCTTTAAATATGAAATGGTGAATTTCAGAATGCACTTTGTGTTGGTATGGTTTCCTAAGGTCGTAAACAGTTTTTAACCATAATCTGTAAACATTCAAGTATCTAAATGCACTCCTAACTCCTCCTCTAATGCATTCACTCTACTCCCAAACACTTACAACCAAGTCACTCCTACCTACCAGGCCTATACTTCTATGAACCACAGTGGAGGACAGATAATAATATGGATAAACTGCTGCCCACCTTTCACTGAAATTATTTTATTCTGTGGTGGTACAAACTGGAATCAGGTCCCTTCCTAGGGTCCTGCCTTTCTAGGGAGTTATTCCAAGCTGCTGTGCATCTACATCTGCATTGCTTGCTCTTTAGGGTTTTAGGACAGGTATCTGTATAAGCACTTTGTGACAACTGCTGATGTAAAAATGGCTTTATAAAATAAATGTGATTGATTGAAATTGTATTGAATATGCCTTGGTAAACAGACACCAACAACACCAAGCTACTATTTTCTGGTTCTTACATTCACAATATCACAGCAAAAGCACAATTATGTGAACTGTATCACCACATTCAGGTGGATTTGTCACCTGTTTTAATGTAGGCTACTTATTTACTTACCTAAGCTTTACATCCATTCCTATTTCTGTCTTGATATAAACAGTCTCCATTCTGCTGCCTCTGCCCTGGTAGGTCCCAGTTCATGCTGGGATGTGGTTTGGAGTGTCTGCAAACCAAATGGCACCATATTTCCCAAATAGTGCACTACACTTGACCAGGGCCCATAAGGCTATACTATATAGGGGAAAGGGTGCCATTTGGCACACAACCTGTGAGTGTGTCAAAACCTTCTGGTTCTTTGTGTGTGCAAGTGGGCACAGCTGCTGAGAGGAGAGTAGCAGACAGAGAGCAGCTCACTCTCTCTCTCCAGGGAGGGCTATAATGACTAGGACGTCACATAGGTCGGGCTTTAGTAGTCTATACCCATTTCTACCTCCTTCTCCTTCCACTATTAGAGCACAACATTGCATTAGTGAAAACCAAGACCGTTCTCAGGGCAGGCCTGGTTGTAGTCGCGTCAGGAACAATTTTAACATTTTAGCTAACCCTAACCTAATTCTCCTAACCTGCCACGCTAATCCTCCTAACCTGCCACGTAAATTTTCCTAGCCTGCTGCTTAAGTTCTCCTAACCTGCTACGAAAGTCTCTTGTGCTAGTCAAAACCGGTAGACCTACCTTGAGAGCAGTGAAAGTATCCACTAATTCAATACTGCTACTAGAGCTGGGCAAGCCTCTTCACCTCAGCTCCAGGAAAACCCAGAGGAAAGAGCGGGGAGCTCTGACAGGCGAACCCTATGCCCTCAGTTCCCTCACCTCCCATTGCTGCTGTTTATGATGAGCCTCTCTGCCAGTCCCATTTAGGAGCTGGACATGTGGAAACCACATTAAATGTCCATATGCATTACATGCATTTATCGACCCTTATAAATGCACAAATGTTCCTGACATGGCAGCCAAGTCTTTCTCCTAACTGAGAGCAGGAGATGCAGTTAGAGGAACTAGGGGGTGAATAGGAGTATAATGAGGGCTCCCACATGGCGCAGTGGTCTAAGGCACAGACCCTGGTTCGAATCCTGGCTGTATCACAGCCGGCCGTGATTGGGAGTCCCATAGGGTGGTGCACAATTGTCCAGCGTCGTTAGGGTTTGCCGGGGTAGGCTATCATTGTAAATAAGAATTTGTTCTTAACTAACTTGCCTATTTAAATAAGGTTAAATAAAAAATAAACACAAGTAATCCCAAACTGATTTCTCTGGCCAGGCTTTCATTAGGTTAATGAGGGAAATTGAAGTTAATGGGCATTAACTAATTATGTGGAAAAAGTCAGCATTGATTCTGTCTTGTTTACCCATGTTAACCCGCTTTTAACTCAGTTGTCACAACTAACTAATTTAAAATAAGCTATATGGGTGAATATTATCTTCGTCATTGGAAATTTTGATCTAAACACCCTCTCATTTCGAGTTCTAAAAATAGCAGAAAACTCAGTCTTAATATCTTCCTGCATATTTATGGACATAATGAGATAATCTTTAATAAATGAATAGTCCAAATTGCATTATCAGATTTTTTAAATCAAAGTCCCTCTTGGGCAGTAATGGGAGGGCAATTAACATTTTAAATGAACCCTTGTATAATATCAGCAGTCTCATCTTCTGTGCTCTGGTCCTCATGATTTATTCAGATCATGTAATAGCATGGGTGTGTTGTTAAAGGAACAGACACACAGGAAGGACAAAGAGACACATTCATTTGTGATTGGACTGATAATACATTATGTAACATGATCGTGACCAGGGGTAAATGGTTTCATGTTCTGCTGTATAAGCTGCATTCAATAACCTTTCATTGGATAGAATCTGTCCAACCACCACCATCTAGGCACACAAAACATGCCCCAGGATTAGAACAGGCCTATTCTGAAAGGATGCTATGGTTTTCATTTATAGTTATCGACAATGACGTCAATAAACTGAACATAATAAATTATGGGTGGGCAGACTTCTGATCATTTGACTGTCACGCATTATCTAGGTGAGAACAACACATCGTATGAAGGAAGTTAACTGGAATGAAATACGAAATTGTAATCTTCACAACAATAGAAACATCTATGAGAAATAGATAAGCAGCTTGAAAGTTCCACTGATTAACTGTGATCTTGAGAATGCATTTTCATCATGAAATTTTCTTTCCAGACAGCAATGTATCCCCTCCAGCATCCCTCTCACTTCCTCTTCAACCATTAGGTCTCTGTACACTATTGATTTTTTGACTAACTTCATACAGATAATGTTTATGATAAGTATCAGTATCTGGAACATAAAATATATACCACATCTTACCTTACGTGTAGTTTCTCTGTATGTACCTGTACAATTGAACAGATTCCATCTAGTAGCTAAACGTTTCTGTTTTTATTGAATAACAAAAAATATATAATTCTGCCACTTATTTTCCTTCAAAATGTGTTTGCCTAATGATAGCCAGTATACACTTATCTACAGTTGAAGTCTGAAGTTTGCATACACCGTTTTTCACAATTCTTGACATTTAATCCTACTAAAAATTCCTGGTCTTAGGTCAGGTAGGATCCCCACTTTATTTAAAGAATTTTAAATGTCAGAATAATAGTAGAGACAATGATTTATTTCAGCTTTTATTTATTTCATCACATTCCCAGTGGGTCAGAAGTTTACATACACTCAATTAGTATTTGGTAGTATTGCCTTTAAATTGTTTAACTTAGGTCAAACGTTTCGGGTAGCCTTCCACAAGCTTCCCACAATAAGTTGAGTAAATTTTGGCCCATTCCTCCTGACAGGGCTGGTGTAACTGAGTCAGGTGTGTAGGCCTCTTTGTTCCCACACGCTTTTTCAGTTCTGCCCACACATTTTCTATAAGATTGAGGTCAGGGCTTTGTGATGGCCACTCCAATACCTTGACTTCATTATCCTTAAGCCATTTTGCAACAACTTTGGAAGTATGGTTGGGGTCATTGTCCATTTGGAAGACCCATTTGTGACCAAGCTTTAACTTCCTGACTGATGTCTTGAGATGTTGCTTCAATATGTCCACATAATTTTCCCCCTCATGATGCCATCTATTTTGTGAAGTGCATCAGTCCCTCCTGCAGCAAAGCACCCCCACAACATGATGCTGCCACCCCCATGCTTCACGGTTGGGATGGCGTTCTTTGGCTTGCAAGCCGCAACCTTTTTCCTCAGACCAGAGGGCATTTCCAAAAAGTATGATCTTTGTCCCCACGTGCAGTTGCAAACCGTAGTCTGGCTTTTTTTATGCCGGTTTTGGAGCAGTGGCTTCTTCCTTGTTGAGAGGCCTTTCAGGTTATGTCGATATAGGACTTGTTTTACTGTGGATATAGATACTTTTGTACCGGTTTCCTCCAGCATCTTCACAAGGTCCTTTGCTGTTGTTCTGGGATTGATTTGCACTTTTCGCACCAAAGTACGTTCATCTCTATTAGACAGAACGTGTCTCCTTCCTGAGCGGTATGACGGCTGCGAGGTCCCATTGTGTTTATACTTGCATACTATTGTTTGTACAGATGAACATGGTACCTTCAGGCGTTTGGAAATTGCTGAGGACTTGGCTGATTTCTTTTGATTTTCCCATGATGTCAAGAAAAGAGGCACTAAGTTTAACAATACATTCACAGGTACAGCTCCAATTGACTCAAATGATGTCAATTAGTAAATTATCAGAAGCTTCTAAAGCCATGACATAATTTTCTGGAATTTTCCAAGCTGTTTAAAGGCACAGTCAACTTAGTGTATGTGAACTTCTGACCCACTGGAATTGTGATACCATGAATTATAAGTCATTATAAGTCAAATAATCTGTAAACAATTGTTGGAAAAATTACTTGTGTCATGCGCAGTAGATTTCCTAACCGACTTGCTAAAACTATAGTTTGATAACAAGACATTTTGGGAGTGGTTGAAAAACGAGTTTTAATGACTCCAACCTAAGTGTATGTTAACTTCCGACTTCAACAGTATATATTAAGAAACATCGTTTTTTCTGTCAGAAAATAGACATTTCCCTTAAAGGGGGTGTTTTCTCCCAAGTTACCCTAACGATGATGTGATTATAATAGCTGATTCAAGCAATAGCTAATTAATTATAAGATATACTTGATGAACAAACATGCATGAAGCCACGTGACTAGGATGACTAAAGCTTCAGTTCAACACAATTTATCATCCATTCAAAACAATGCTTTTGGGGTGGTGAATTACGATTCAAATGTCTCCTGAAAAAAAATTAGGCCCAACCTTCCTATTTTGTACAGTTCCTTCTTGACAGCATCCCTGCATCCCTCATGGTGCCGCCGCCCCATGGCTGCCTAGCAACCAGACGAGCAGCGCTGCTACATCAACACCAAGGTAGCACCCACTGCGCGACTGGTTTTTCAGCCCTGTCTGGCAGCTTGGTTGAAGATGACAAAGGTTAAGACAACGGTATTCAAATATCCCATGACTCTTTGCTAGTTAGCAATACCGCTGGTCCCAGATTTGTGACGGTCATCATTGTCTCAACCTGTAGAGTTTCGACCTAGCCTGGTAGGCAGATCTAAACGAATGGCTATGCACACGCAATATGCCAAGCTATGGAGCAGGAGCCTGTTATGGTGGTACCCAGACGGTACGTGTGAGGCGGAGGGGGCCACTTCTGTTCATCACGAATCCATTATAGCCTGCATACACAAACCCCAATCTGCATAATAAAAAGCGAGTAACCAATCACCAAAAATAAAAATAAAGAATGCATCCATGCAAGGCGGTCCTTCTCATGATTTAATCCAATTCATGTTATGCGATTTAACGTTTGAAAATAAGAGCACTGTGCCGCGCATATCAGCAAACACAAACAAAACCATGTAATTCGTATAGAGCCAAGAGAAACGTATTTCTTCCATCGAAATAAATACATATGATATAATTCTGATGAATAATGCCTATAAACCGTAAGACTGCCTCCATGTTTGCTGCCGCAAAACAGCTTGCTGGTGATGATTAGCAGGCGAATAAAAATGTATAGGCCGCAAAGTTGTTAGGAAACGGTGAAGCAGCTACATCCTAGAATTAGTTTATTATAGGGAATTATACATGTTATTACTTTCCGGTTAGAAACTATTTTATTTTCTACATCTGATATTGGTTATTGTCAGATCAGTGTTCTGGCATGCATCACACTACTAGCAAAGGATCAATGGACTACATTTCAATGGTGTATCGCCTAATCGATGGTCACGAATATGTTGATAGCTTAAATTACAAAAAACGAAATTACATCAACGTAAAAAAATAAACTTTGATAGCTGGTTATGTCTGTTCTTACCTCAGTGCATTCTTTGCGGATTTTCTTTTGTGGATGCGCGTCACACCCGCTGCCGTAGGACTTAAAAACCAAACAATATATAATATATAATTAAAATGCAACGCTAATGTTTATAGCCCTAGGTTATTCCGTTATGTCTTCCTATACCGCGGCCGCCTGCTGTATATCCCCGCTGTTTTTCATCGTTGAGCGCGCCTGTACTATCCCATTGCCACGCCTGCCCACACTCCAACACCCTGACCTCTGCAAGGGTCTTCTGCACGATTCCGACACCACCTACACTCCCCAAAATTCGACAGCAATTCATTTTTCTGTAAGATTTAAATGCACTTAGGAACGCATTGTTTTCTTTGTGTGGAAATTTTCCACCTGGAATTTAATGCAAACGTAGTGCACACCAGCATGGTGTTATTGTTTTATTTTTGTCCTATGGCAACCTGGAATTGTAATATTGCAAAAACATTGAAGCTGTGACCACGAATTACAAACTGGCGCCACCTTGTGCTCAAAATAAGGACTCCAAGGAAACAAAATGCCCGGCCTGTGGGCTGGGGTCAATATTCAAATATGATTAAATGTTAGTTAAATTACATTTAGAAGTGCATTTATTTTACATTGAGTGTTTGTTAGGTAAGTAATGGTACACATGTTTTGCATGGACCTACAGTGCATTCAAGTATTCATACTCCTTGACTTACTCCACATTGTTACAGCCTGCATTCAAAATTGATTAATATATTCTCACTCATCTACACACAACACCCCACAATAACAATATGAAAACATGTTTAGAAATGTTTGCAGAAGTATTTAAAATGAAATATAGAAATATATAATTTACATAAATATTCAAACCAGAGTCAATACTTTGTAGAAGCAACTTTATTAGTGATTACAGCTGTGAGTCTGTAAGTCTCCAAGAGGTTTGCACACCTGAATTGTACAACATTTTCCTGTTATTTACAAAATTCATGAAGCTCTCAAATTGGTTGATCTGTACTAGACAACCATTTTCAGTTATTGCCATGGACTTAAGCAGATTTAAGTCAAAACAGTAATTCAGCCACTCAGGAGCATTCACTGTCTTCTTGGTAGAAAGGTGAATTAATCTCCAAGTGACTGGTGGAAAGCACACTGAACCAGGTTTTCCTCTAGGATTTTGCATGTGCTTAGCTTAATTCTATCATTTTTAACCTGAAAAACTTTAGCCATAACATGAGTCAGCCACTACTATGCTTGAAAATGGAGAGCGGTACTCAGTAATGTTTTGGATTTGCCCCAAACATAACACTTGTATTCATGACAAAAAGTTAATTGCTTTGCCAATTTTTTAAAAATTTCTTTAGTGCCTTATTGCAAACATGCATGTTTTGGAATATTTTATTCTGTACAGGTGTCCTTTTCACTTTGTCAATGATGTTAGTATTGTGGAGTAACTACAACCTTGATCCATCCTCAGTTATCACTGCCACTAAACTGCTTTTTAAAGTTACCATTGGCCTTGGAGAAATCCCTGAGCGGTTTCCTTCCTCTCCAGCAACTAAGTTAGGAAGGACGCCTGTATCTTTGTAGTGATTGGGTGTATTGATACACCATCCAAATGGGCAATTCATAACTTCACCATGCTCAAAGGGATATTCAGTGTCTGCTTTTTACATTTTTACCCATCTACCAATAGGTGCCCTTCTTTGCTAGGCATTGGAAAAAACCTCCCTGTTCTTTGTGGTTGAATCTGTGTTTGAAATTCACTGCTTGACTGAGGGACCTTACAATTATATTTATGTGTGGGGTACAGAGATGAGGTAGTCATTCAAAAATCATGTTAAACACTATTATTGCAGACAGAGTCCATGCAACGTACAGTATTATATGACATGTTAAGCTAATTTACTCCTGAACTCATTTTGCCTTGCCCTAACAAAGGGGTTGAATACATTTAAGCTTTTCATTACTTTGTAAAAATTTCAACAAACATAATTCCACATTGACATCATGGGACATTGTGTGTAGGACAGTGACAAAAAAAATCTAAATTCAATCAATACATTTTAAATTCAGGCCGTAACAACAAAACGTGGAAAAAAGTCAATACTTCCTAAAGGCATTGTGACCTACTAATACCCTACTGTATATCTCTTTGCTAAATAAAAACATACAAACCACTCCATGCTTACAATTTTATTATAAGGGGCTGCTGAATATTGTAAAAATAAATAAAGTTTAACAAAACAAATCACATTATGTACTAAACAAACTCATAAAATATAATTTAACAAATACAACATCCTTCCGTCTGTTTTTCTTCCGAGAACATTCTCCCATCTGAAGCATAGCCCCTAAAAAAAAAAACTTCATATTTGAACAAACTTCCGTATCAAAGTGTGAAAATACCTTTGTGTTCAACCAGCAAATTATGACTGCATCCCAAATTAAAGCATAATCCCTACATAGTGCACTATATAAGGAATAGGGTGCCATTTAGGATGACCACATAACTCTTGTAAACCTACCTGGAAGGTATGTTGAGTCCAGGCTGGGTCTCTCTACCATTCCTCTCAACTGGGCTGGAACATCTATAGAGAGGAAACAGTTCATACAGGGCTGTCTGCTAGCAGTCAAGACCCAAGAGAATATCACAGGTTATACACAGAGTATACCAAACATTAGGAACACGTTCCTAATATTGAGTCCTAATATTCAGCTCCTTAGTCTTGCTCACATTGAGGGAGTGGTTGTTGTCCTGGCACCACACTGCCAGTTCTCTGACCTCCTCCCTATAGGCCGTCTCATCGTTGTCGGTGATCAGGCCTACCACCGTTGTGTCGTCAGCAAAGGATCAGCGTGGCAGACGTGTTGTTGCCTACTCTTACCACCTGGGGTCAGGAAGTCCAGGATCCAGTTGCTGAGGGAGGTGATCAGTCCCAGAGTCCGTAGTAATGAGTTTTGTGGGCAATATGGTGTTGAACGCTGCGCTGTAGTCAATGAACAGCATTCTCATATAGTTGTTCCTTTTGTCTAGGTGAGAAAGGGCAGTGTGGAGTGCGATTGAGATTGCGTCATCTGTGGATCTGTTGGGGCGGTTTGCGAATTGGAGTGGGTCTAGGGTATCCAGGAGGATGCTGTTGATGTGAGTGCCACGGGCGGTAATCATTTAGGCAGGTTACCATCGCTTCCTTAGGCACAGGGACTATGGTGGTCTGCTTGAAACATGTCGGTATTACAGACTCAGTCAGGGAGAAGTTGAACATGTCAGAGAAGACACTTGACAGTTGGTCCGCGCATGCTTTGAGTACACGTAATTCGTCTGGCCCAGCGGTTTTGTGAATGTTGACCTGTTTAAAGGTTTTGTTCACATTGGCTACCGAGAGCGTTATCACACAGTAATCCAGAAAAGCTGGTGCTCTCGTGCATGCTTCAGTGTTGCTTGCCTCGAAGCGAGCATAAAAAGGCATTTCGCTCATCTGGTAGGCTCGCGTCACTGGGCAGCTTGTGTCTGAGTTTCCCTTTGTAGTCTGTAATAGTTTTCAAGCCCTGCCACATCTGACAAGCGTCAGTACCGGTGTAGTAGGATTCAATCTTAATCCTGTATTGATGCTTTTCTTGTTTGATAGTTCATCTGTGGCCATAGCAGGATTTCTTATAGGTGTCCGGATTAGTGTCCTGCTCCTTGAAAGCGGCAGCTTTAGCCTTTAGCTCGATGCGGATGATTGCACACAGGAAACGAGTGTTAAAAACCAGGATCATCTGAGACAAGCTACCCGGGCAGCTGTTTAAACTGAGGACTATTTCTGTCTATATAAAGCCCTTTTGTAGGGGGAAATAAATCATTCTGATTGGCTGGGCCAGGTGACGGCCCTGCATAGTCATCTGAAATCCATAGATTATGGCCTAATGATTTCATTTCAATTGACTGATTTCCTTATATGCACTGTAACTCAGTAAATTTGTTGAGATTGTTGCATGTTGTGTTTATATTTTTGGTCAGTATAGTTGCCTTGATAAGAATCCAGTTCCATTTTCTGTATTTTGTGTTTGTTGGCTACTGTGGGAGCCTACTATTATACAATTAAAGTAGTTTTCACTGAATTCATTGTCAGATATTCTTTTAGGCCTTGTGATGGACAACCCTTCACAGTTAGTCAAAGACATGGTCTGCATTCCAAATGGCACCCTTTTCAATAAACTACTTTTGACCAGGGCCCATAGGGCTCACTCTGGTTAAAGTAGTGGTATAAATAGGGAATAGGGTGCCATTTGGGACGACGTCTTAGTGTGTTGCATTTATTACCATGGTCTGGTCCGGTGCCACCTGGATGATGTACTGGTAGGTGGGCATCACACAGTGGTGCAGCACCAGCCCACTCACGTCTCCATCTCCTGCTCCAAACCCTGTAGTCACCAAGGGAAGAGTCATAGTCACCCCGTCGGACAACTCACTACCGGACACTCCTGACACACTGTCCAGCAGCTGTGGGAGAAGAGAGGGTGAGATACAGAGAAGTTCAATAACTAAGGAATTAAATAAAAAATTACAGTAAGTAGTGGTCACCGCAGGGTTTTGTGCCAAACCAACACTAACAGAGCTATCATACCTGATTCAACTAATCTGACCAAGAAACAGGTGGAAACAGGTGGGTAGTGCTGGAATGGAACAAAAACCCGCACACTCAGGTGGTCTACAAGGCCATGAATTGTGACCACTGACCTAAATATTGGTAGCCTCCTATAACCAAACCGATTACCACTGCGCAGAAAAACAGAATGTCAGCTTGCGAGACTTCCGGATGGTTGTAGGAGGTTAGCATAGTGGTTGTTGATGGATTGTTTTAAAACCCCATAGGGGTACACTGATACAATAGCTCTCACATGTAAACACAAGCAGCTATGAATGCACAAAGTAATTACCTCATCCACCCTCCACAGATCACCACACATCCCATCAGAAGTTGCATAGTTGATCGCGTTCTTCAAGAAATCAGTCTTGTTCCCATTATTCTAACAATCATAAAAATTACATGTCAATATGTTGAATCACAAGAGCAATGCAATTATGCCTGAACTATTGTAGCCCATTGCTGGTATGATGCATGCACCGCTAGTCTGAGCAGCACCATCATATTAAACCTACTGTTTTATACTTACACTGTCAGAGTCCTGTAGTACAGCCACCAGTAGCTTGATGTATTCTGTGGCAGCCTTCAGCGTATCCACTTTACTGGGTTTACGGTCACGACGCATCAGTGGTACCATACGCTTCAAACGGGAGAACATGCTGTTCATGTTTTTGATCTAATTAAGCAAATTACACAAGACAGAGCACATACAAATTGTATAAATCAAAGGTGATGCTTTTTTTGTACAGTAGACCTACTTCCACGCAACAGCGCAGCTGTATTTTGGGTCAATTTCCAAGTCAGACCTTTTGCCAGTTTTTTGTTGACATGGCGCCTGGGCCTACAGTTACACTTACTCTCATTCGTTCCTTGGCGTTTACCAATTGTCTTCTCTTCACAATTTCACTCCAGTCCTCCGTGTGAACATAAAGGCCATCGTTCCCTCGTTTGAATTTAGCTATGTTGGAGTGACTTGGGAGCAATGGCTCACCTGTTTCACTCACCAAAATGTTACCCATCAACTCACGCTCAGGGACACTCATCACCGCAGCATTAACTTCAAAGCTTTTCATAGTGATATATTTTACGTGTGTGGTCATATCCGATATTTTACAGTAGATAACACAATCCAATTACAATGAGGCACTTTGAAGATAAATTACCATGTGTTTCGTTAATTAATTTAATCCAGCGCACACCTGTGAAGCTGGATTTACCGGTTTGTGATTTTTCACAATCACATCCACTTAATTATGCAAAGTGTCACGTGTTTGCTATTAAGGCCATGCATATCAAAATAGTTCAGGAACATAAGTGAGCGATTCCGTGTGATCGAAAACTGTACTTATAATGTTAGCCACTAGAGGTCAGGAGTGTCATAAAATGTAAAATAAATAAATAAATAAAATAAAACCAAGAACAAAAAAACAAGCTACAGTTTATCACATCAGAATTTTTTTTTTCAATATGACCTGGACTAGAGTGCATTCATTTATCTACATCTTTACTAAGGTCCACAAAAAACATTTGTGTGTTAAAACAAGAATGATATATGTGTGTTTTGCAATGAAGTACTTAAGTAAAATGTCATTTGAAACAAACCATAAAAAACTGTTTTTTGAACATTGTGTGTCCCTCTCTCTTTCATAGGCTACAGTCCAAATGGTTCGTGCGATTCAGAATCCTTGGGACGTCCATACCCTAAACCCTAACCTTAATCCGTACCCATACCCTATCCTTAATCATAACCCTTACCTAACCCTAACCTTAACCCTTGTACAGTTCAACTTCAATGGGGTAACGTCAGAGTGGGGACATCCCAAGGATCCCAGATAGCAGTGACCCAATCCAAATGGGAGATAAGTGAGTGGATCATTAAATTAATGACATAACCTTCTTCCGGCCTGACACTGACGTGAGTCTCAGTGTTTGCTCTACCTAAGATTATCACAGTAAATCACAGTAAGTCACCTCATGACTGAGGAATAGGCTACTGTGTATGTATAACACTATAAATATATGGTATATAAATTAAATTAAATGTTATCTCTACATGATAACTTCCTGTCCTGAACATTTCACACTCTGTCCATCCGCACTTGGCTTTAAACTTTGGGTTATAAATAGTGAATCCTTTAACACCTGAATCACGGATTATCTAGTTTATCCTGCAGCTACCTTTATTCTCTCCTGTGCTAAGCAGTAGACAGGGAATACAACCAGAATACTGAGGAGAGGGTTAGGATACATCCATAACCTGAACCTAGGACCGCATCACAATGTGACATCTATTTGCATTCCGTTTACTGGTACATCTGTGTGCTCAATACAGGAACCACAGAGGCCTACGTTAAAAACGGTTGCTGTTATTTCAGAGTTGCATGAGCAACGCTTCATAAGTAGAGGAAAAGAGAAATAGAGTAAATTGATGTGCAAAAACAGAGGTAAAACATATTTGGAAACATCATTGCTGACCTTTCTGCACTCCCTTTGGCTCATATAAAAAGGCACATTTTTTTGAAAGAGCGCTTTGTCTGAATTGTGACGAATATGAACAGCGAGGGCTATGATCAGTACCGATGGCTTTTTACAATGGTTTTGCTTCTGTTAATTTAATAATGATTTAATGTGGTACTGTGTGTTTTTGCTGCTTCCAAGAAAGGAAGGAACACAATATTGACAAGGGCACTCCCTAGTGCACTACCATAGGGCTCTGGTCAAAAGTGCACTACCATAGGGCTCTGGTCAAAAGTGCACTACCATAGGGCTCTGGTCAAAAGTGCACTATACTGTGTATGGCCTGGTGCCATGTCTGACGGAAACAAAGAGTCATATACTGTAGGAGGAAAAGTTTAAGATGGATAGAGAGAAACAATGAGTATGAGAATTGGCAGAACGGCCAGCACACTGCCTGAGCACTGCGTAGGTACTGACAAAGAGATAGGCATACTTCAGCCAGTAGGTTTGCATTGCTCTGATGTGACAACAGTGGCTGTGGATGTGTAATTTCTTCTGGACAATAGCTTCTATGCTGCAGTTTGGAGTTAGATCCCAATGTTCTGACCTTGTGTTCTGTTCTATTGTATTATGTGATGGAATATAGCGTTCTGATTCTCATATTCTATAAGCAGCAGCTGACACTGTCTGAGTCACACCATAGTCTGAAGGTGATATCTATCGTCATATACTGAAAGCCCCTGTTGAAATAACAAGATCACACAAAAAGCAATACTAAGACTGAAAAAGACAAAAAACAACTTATTGAAAAGAAAACAAACAGTTGGGCTTGGAGATAACCATATAGAAGAAGAGAGATGCTGTTGCCATGGCTGGAAACTGACTAAAGAAATTACTATGAACGAAAACTTGAGACTAATTTAAAAAGCTTCAAAATGTATCAGAAGAATGCAAAATGACAGAATACGTTATTACGTTATGTCATTATGGTCATTGTGAAATATGAGTGAGCCCGTTCCGCTGAAATTCGAGATGGATAAAAAGACAACTAAAGATCATTATCTGTGCGGTGATGGGCAGAGGCATATGGTGATGGGTATCTGCCCAGGTGAAGTGCATAAAGCCTGCAAGCAACCACTCACAGTACTTTATCCTCTCATGAATTTGACCAATCAGACTTAGCGCTAGTGTTTGGCTCAAAAATGTTTCCACCTCAGAGGCCTGCCCCCAAAAAAGCCAGAAAAAAAGTCCAAAAGCCTTGGGACGCAAACCTACCCTGACATGGGGCCAGACTGAGGGGGAGTGAGAATTCTCAGTGCTCTATCTGAATCTTCAGGTCACTGCATCTTAGCCCCCATACAGTAAAGTAATATATGGCCATATATGGCTATATATATTGAAAAACGTGACATATATTTAAAAAAATATGATAATATATTTAAAACCAATATATGAATGTGCCATACATAAAAAATAAATATGATCATATATATGAATAGCATATAGTGCATTTGGAAAGTATTCTGACCCCTCAACTTTTTCACATTTTGTAACGTTTCAGCCTTATTCTAAAATTGATATAATTGTTGTTTTCCCTCATCAAGCTATGCAAAATACCCCATAACGACAAAGAAAAAAATGTTTTTTTGAAATGTTTAAAATATATTACAAATAAACAAACAAAATATTGCATTTACATAAGTATTCAAACCCTTTACTCAGTACTTTGTTGAAGCACCTTTGACAGCGATTACAGCCTCGACTCTTCTTGAGTATGACACAACAAGCTTGGCACACCTGTATTTGGGGAATTTCTTCCATTATTCTATGCAGATCCTCTCAAGCTCTGTCAGATTGGATGGGGAGCGTTGCTGCACAGCTATTTTCAGGTCTCTCTAGAGATATTCGATCAGGTTCAAGTCTCGGCTCTGGCTGGCCACTCAAGGACATTCAGAGACTTTTCCTAAAGTCACTCCTGCATTGTCTTGGCTGTGTGCTTAGGATTGTTGTCCTGTTGGAAGGTGAACCTTTGCCCCAGTCTGAGGTCCTGAGCAGTCTGGAGCAGGTTTTCATCAAGGATCTCTCTGTACTTTGCTCTGTTCATCTTTCATCTTTCCCCCAACCCTGACTTGTCATTCTTTACATCTAATTATATATGACATTAAACATGATATGAATTATATCATAAACATTCTAAACATCATAAATATCTATCAATTAATATCAAGTCTATATCTCACAATGAACACAGCATATACCATACATACTGTATATGTTTTTAAACAACGTCATAGGGTTGTTAGTGTGGTTGTTATGTTATTTGGCATACTTAATTTTATTTTATTATTAGTGTGCTTGTGAAGTAACACGGCGGTCCAGAGCCTCCAGCAACGGTCTGCGGTCCAGAGCCTCCAGCGACGGTCGGCGGTCCAGAGCCTCCAGCGGCGGTCGGCAGTCCAGAGCCTCCAGCGGCGGTCGGCAGTCCAGAGCCTCCAGCGACGGTCTGCGGTCCAGAGCCTCCAGCGACGGTCTGCGGTCCGGAGCCTCCAGCGACGGTTCCTGGTCCGGAGCCTCCTGCGAGGATTCCCAGTCCAGAACCTCCAGCGAGGGTACCCAGTCCGGAGCCTTCAATGATGATCCACGGTCCAGAGTCCCCGGCGACGATCCACGGTCCGGTTCCTCCGGCGACGATCCACGGTCCGGAGTCCCCGGCGACGATCCACGGTCCGGAGCTTCCGGCGACGATCCACGGTCTGGAGCCTCCGGCGACGATCCACGGTCCGGCCCCTCCGGCGACGATCTACGGTCCGGCCCCTCCGGCGACGATCTACTGTCCGGAGCCTCCGGCGACGATCCACGGTCCGGCCCCTCCGGCGACGATCTACGGTCTGGTCCCTCCGGCGACGATCTACGGTCTGGTCCCTCCGGCAACGACCCATGGTCCGGGCCCTAGGGCGACGACCCACGGTCCAGAGCTTCTGGCGACAATCCCCGCACCAGAGCCGCCACTGAAGCTGACACATCCGCGTGCGGAGTGGGTACTTCGCCCCGCACCGGAGCCGCCCCCGACCTTAGATGCCCACCAGGACCCTCATCTATTGAGTCAGGTTTTGCTGCCGGAGTCCGCACCTTGGGGGTGGGTGGGGGTACTGTCACGCTCTGACCATAGAGAGCTTTTTATTCTCTATGTTGGTTAGGTCGGTGTGTTACTAGGGTGGGTTGGGAATCATATTTAGGCAGCCTTTTCCCACCTGTTTGTTGTGGGATATTGTCTATGTATAGTTGCCTGCGAGCACTACATTAGCGTCACGTTTCATGCTTTATTGTTTTCTGTGAGTTTCATTCAATTAAACATGTGGAACTCTACACACGCTGTGCCTTGGTCCATTTACTCCAACGATCGTGACATCCCCACAGGGAGAAAATACTGAAGATTCTGACATTTTGTGAAGAAGTTGTGTTTTTCACCCTCAAAGTACTGACCAATTGCATAGCAAGTGTTTCCACTTCCGAAATCTGCTACAATGTAAGTCTTGAAAGAGAAAGCGCTGTAATCATTTTAATTTTATTTCACCTTTATTTAACCAGGTAGGCAAGTTGAGAACAAGTTCTCATTTACAACTGCGACCTGGCCAAGATAAAGCAAAGCAGTTCGACACATATAACAACACATAAATAAAACAAATATACAGTCAATAATACAGTAGAAAAATAAGTCTATATACAATGTGATCAAATGAGGTGAGATAAGGGAGGTAAAGGCAATAAATAGGCAATGGTGGCAAAGTAAATACAATATAGAAATTAAAACACTGGAATGATAGATTTGACAGTAGATGAGTGTGCAAAGTAGAAATACTGGGGTGCAAAGGAGAAAAATAAATACATAAATACAGTAGAGGAAGAGGTAGATGTTTGGGCTATTTACAGATGGGCTATGTACAGGTGCAGCGATCTGTGAGCTCCTCTGACAGCTGGTGCTTAAAGCTAGTGAGGGAGATAAGTGGTTCCAGTTTCAGAGATTTTTGTAGTTCGTTCCAGTCATTGGCAGCAGAGAACTGGAAAGAGAGTTGACCAAAGGAGGAATTCGCTTTGGGGGTGAAGTAAGATATACCTGATAGAACGCGTGCTACGGGTGGGTGCAGCACATGGTGACCAGTGAGCAGAGATAAGGCCTTTACCTAGCAGGGTCTTGTAGATGACCTGGAGCCAGCCAGTGGGTTTGGCGACGAGTATGAAGAGAGGGCCAGCCAACGAGAGCGTACAGGTCGCAGTGATGGGTAGTATATGGGGCTTTGAAGCTCATCTGGAGGGTTGTTAACACAGTGTCCAAAGAAGGGCTAGAAGTAGACAGAATGGTCTCGTCTGCGTAGAGGTGGATCAGAGAATCACCAGCAGCAAGAGCGACATCATTGATGTATACAGAGAAAAGAGTCGGCCCGAGAATTGAACCCTGTGTCACTCCCATAGAAACTGCCAGAGGTCCGGACAACAGGCCCTCCGATCTGACACACTGAACTCTGTCTGAGAAGTACCAGGCGAGGCAGTCATTTGAGAAACCAAGGCTGTTGAGTCTGCCAATAAGAATGTGGTGATTGACAGAGTCGAAAGCCTTGGCCAGGTCGATGAATACAGCTGCAAAGTATTGTCTCTTATCGATGGCGGTTATGATATCGTTTAGGACCTTGAGCGTGGCTGAGGTGCACCCATGACCAGCTCGGAAACCAGATTGCATAGCGGAGAAGGTACGGTGGGATTCGAAATGGTCGGTGATCTGTTTGTTAACTTGGCTTTCGAATACCTTGGAAAGGCAGGGTAGGATAGATATACAGTGCCTTGCGAAAGTATTCGGCCCCCTTGAACTTTGCGACCTTTTGCCACATTTCAGGCTTCAAACATAAAGATATAAAACTGTATTTTTTTGTGAAGAATCAACAACAAGTGGGACACAATCATGAAGTGGAACGACATTTATTGGATATTTCAAACTTTTTTAACAAATCAAAAACTGAAAAATTGGGCGTGCAAAATTATTCAGCCCCCTTAAGTTAATACTTTGTTACCTTTTGTTACCTTACCTTTTGCTGCGATTACAGCTGTAAGTCGCTTGGGGTATGTCTCTATCAGTTTTGCACATCGAGAGACTGAAATGTTTTCCCATTCCTCCTTGCAAAACAGCTCGAGCTCAGTGAGGTTGGATGGAGAGCATTTGTGAACAGCAGTTTTCAGTTCTTTCCACAGATTCTCGATTGGATTCAGGTCTGGACTTTGACTTGGCCATTCTAACACCTGGATATGTTTATTTTTGAACCATTCCATTGTAGATTTTGCTTTATGTTTTGGATCATTGTCTTGTTGGAAGACAAATCTCCGTCCCAGTCTCAGGTCTTTTGCAGACTCCATCAGGTTTTCTTCCAGAATGGTCCTGTATTTGGCTCCATCCATCTTCCCATCAATTTTAACCATCTTCCCTGTCCCTGCTGAAGAAAAGCAGGCCCAAACCATGATGCTGCCACCACCATGTTTGACAGTGGGGATGGTGTGTTCAGCTGTGTTGCTTTTACGCCAAACATAACGTTTTGCATTGTTGCCAAAAAGTTCAATTTTGGTTTCATGTAGAAGAGCACCTTCTTCTACATGTTTGGTGTGTCTCCCAGGTGGCTTGTGGCAAACTTTAAACGACACTTTTTATGGATATCTTTAAGAAATGGCTTTCTTCTTGCCACTCTTCCATAAAGGCCAGATTTGTGCAATATACGACTGATTATTGTCCTATGGACAGAGTCTCCCACCTCAGCTGTAGATCTCTGCAGTTCATCCAGAGTGATCATGGGCCTCTTGGCTGCATCTCTGATCAGTCTTCTCCTTGTATGAGCTGAAAGTTTAGAGGGACGGCCAGGTCTTGGTAGATTTGCAGTGGTCTGATACTCCTTCCATTTCAGTATTATCGCTTGCACAGTGCTCCTTGGGATGTTTAAAGCTTGGGAAATCTTTTTGTATCCAAATCCGGCTTTTAACTTCTTCACAACAGTATCTCGGACCTGCCTGGTGTGTTCCTTGTTCTTCATGATGCTCTCTGCGCTTTTAACGGACCTCTGAGACTATCACAGTGCAGGTGCTTTTATACAGAGACTTGATTACACACAGGTGGATTGTATTTATCATCATTAGTCATTTAGGTCAACATTGGATCATTCAGACAGCTAGCGGGCCAGGGCTAGCAGGCTAGCAGAAGGGCATTAGACGTTGCGACAGAAGAAGTCTGTTGTAGCCCTCTCATGCGGTTACGTTGGCAGACCAGTCGTAATGGATCAGCAGGGCTCCGTGTAGTAAAAGGGTCCAGGCCAATTGTCAAAATAGGTATAGTAGCTCAAAAAATTGGCTGATGGACCTCTTCAGCTAACAGTCAGATATGCTCTATACAGCTAGTAGGCCGCGGCTAGAAGTCTAGCAGATGGGCATTCATTGGATGCCACGACAGAGGAGCCTGTTGAAAAACCCTCTCGGGCGGGTTACGTCGGTAGTCCAGTCGTGATGAATCGGCGGGGCTCCGTATCGGCAGTAAAAGGGGTCCAGGCCAATTGGCAAAATAGGTATTGTAGCCCAAGGAGTGGTTGATGGACCTCTTTAGCTAGCCGGGAGATGGGCCTAGCATAAGCTAGCTCCAGGCTAATTGGTGTTTGCTTCGGGACAGAAACATTAGCCAGGAGTAGCCACTCGGATAGCAGCTAGCTAGCTGCGATGATCCAAGTGAAAAGGTTCAGATCTTGCGGTAGTAATCCGGAGATATGGAGAAGAAGTCCGATATGGTCTGGGTTGAATTGCGCTATGCAGACTGGCAGGAGTTGTCCAGGCTAAAAGTTAGCTGATGACAGCTAGCAGTGGCTAGCTGACTACTAGCTAGTAGTTACTAGCTAGTAGCTAGTTAGCTGGCTAGCTTCTGTTGGGGGTTCTGGTTCTAAAGTAAGGAAAATAGCAGATCCATACCACGTTGGGTGAGTATGTTGAAGTTGAGGTTAAGAAAAATACTAAAAAAATATATGAGAAGAAAAAAATATATTAAAAGATATATACACTGGACACAACAAGGCGAAGACAAAGAAACCTGACTGCTAGCCATCTTGGATTTAGAGAGCTATATGAACTTTAAATCAAGCAGCATCCAATTCGTGTTGGTTCATGGAGATCTTTACTTTGCCCCTGGCCTGCACAACTGTTTTGTTCCCCATTAAATCCATCTTGGAAATCCAGTCCTCCATTCCTCCCTTCATTTGTGTCCATAATTAGTCTTTTACTGCCTGCATCTTGGTATTCTCCTCCAACATCACCTTGTTATTGTTCTTGGGAGCCAGAGTCTGTGTCTTTTTGGACCTGAAAATCAATGTAATTGATCCAATCGAACAATGAACAACGTAAATCGGACCTGCTCTGCAAGATAGTGAGAACAACTTCTTAACCATTTAAGATTTATTGGTGATTGAATATCGCATGTTTTATAGTAATCCACAAAATATTGCTGTTTTCAGTTGTCAAAGGAGAGATCACTGCACTGGATAGAATCTTTGGCCACAGTTATATTCTAGCATTGTAAGTAAAGAGAGGAACAGTTTGAATTGAATGTTCACACTTTTTCCCCAGTCTTTGAACAGCTGCTTCTGTTTGAGCTTCCTCTGCTTCTCCAGATACATCTGCTGCTCCTGCTCTGCCTCATCCTCCTCCAACACAATTGGCTCTGGGGGGTGAAGTCCTCCGAAGGACGAGTAAAGTGTGATGTCATAATATTGAACAAAACCAGGCATGAGTGAATCATACATTTTATTTGTATGCCTCCCTCACCATTGTCAATGATGTGCATGTCCACCATCCTGTTGTCATCGGACTGTTGGGGTACATCTAGTCCCGGTATGCGGACACCCTCATTTACAACCTCTTGGCCCTCCTGATCCAACTGCCTGCGATCCCGGGATCCCAAGCCCTGCACTGCCTCGTCATCGAGTAGCCAATGTTAGCATGCACGCTAATAATTGTCATAAAATGGGTTACGGCAGTAGACAGATTATGCAATAGTCATGTGAACACGTTACTCTGTTTATCTTAATTCGACGTAAGGTCAAAATCGAATTAAGCATATGCCGATTAAAACACCTGGTTTTCTGAGAAATATTTAGAATTATTAGGACATGTAGGCCTAAACAGCTTAATCGGTGTTATCTAGGTGTATTTGATGTGCGCACGGGTCAGCATCGGGGTAGCGCAAGCTTCCTTCTTATGTGAGTGATGTGTGTTCGGAAAACTCTGAATTAAATAGTCTTCCCTAAAACAACATGCTCACTGTGATAGAACGTTTATTTAGATTGGTGATTTTCTGAATTTATCAAAATCCCATCAGTAGGTAGTCTAGTGTTAAGAGCGTTAGGCCAGTAACCAAAAGGTCACTAGTTCGACTCCCAGTGTTGTGTCGAAAATCTCCCCCCTGCCAGAATTCTCCCCCCCCCCCTCAATTCTTCATTGCTGAGACTTGCTTGCTAGTTGAGATTTCTGCTCTTCACTCCGTTGTCAGTTTACCTACATTTCACTGATCTTAGCAGAGAGCATTTATTTGTGTCCTTCAAGGCAGCTGTCAATGATCACGTTAGTCTGCGTTTCATTTTTTATTTTTTTATGTCAGTTTGATAGCGGGAGAGGCACTAGTAATGTCTGCAGTTTTCAGTTTGGCTACTTGTTTCAAGTGTATTAGTCTATAAATGAATCACTTTGCCAAAATTCGTAATCTCTCCCATGTCTTATTCGACTAGTAGTTGTTCTGAAATATTTATTGCTTGCCTACATTCTACTCCCTCCTCGATGTTTAATATAACACACACACAGTGGGGAGAACAAGTATTTGATACACTGCCGATTTTGCAGGTTTTCCTACTTACAAAGCATGTAGAGGTCTGTAATTTTTATCATAGGTACACTTCAACTGTGAGAGACGGAATCTAAAACAAAAATGCAGAAAATCACATTGTATGATTTTTATGTAATTAATTTGCATTTTATTGAAAAATCTGTACGATGTGCCCACGAGCAACGTACTTATGCTAACCCTAATTGCAGTCTGTAAAAATGTAAATGATTTCAGATGTGTCCAATATTTGGGAAATAGTTTTTCTTGCAAAGCGTGTAAATGTTTTAAACAAACTATTATGTTAACCTGACTATCCACAATAATTGCATTATTGTGTGCATGTAACCATGCTCATTGTTTCCGAGGTCGGACAGGCAGACAGCAAGGTTTATACAAAATATCACTGTCGGAAATAAAATGCTAGGCTAGAATAGAAGCAAAAGGAAATAATGTCTAAAAATAAATGCATTATTACTTATAACATTGGTCATGTGGCAGAGATAGAATGTTGGTCGCGTGTCTGTTTGTCCGTTAGCCCAAGGCTGTGGAATATGTGTGAATCCTTAGCCCAGGGCTAAAGCAGCCCAGGGTTAACAAATGCTTGTGTAAACACAGGCTAAGCTATCCCAGGGCCAGTCTAGACTGGGGATAAGATAGCCCGGGGCTAATAACGTGTAAATGTGAAATGGCCTTGTAATGCCTAGCTTTGTGGGATATGCAGATGCATGTGAACCAAAGCACTGCGATTGTGTTAGTTAGTTTGATAAAAATTGTATTACTTGTTGCAGAGAATGACCTTGGCTTGGCGCATGTAATACAACCACACACGCACACACACACGCACGCACACACGCACGCACACACACACACACTGAGTGGCACCTGGCTAGACAACAGTGTTGTGGAAATACTTCTCTCTGTCTTGTTGATTTAGTGCCATACAATAGATTCTTCCCACACATTCTTGAGATTGACTTTTTTTCTATTCAGTACAAGAATGTGAAAATGTGCATTTTCACAGTGACAGAATCAGTCATTACAGAAACTTCATGCCAATAGATTGAACTACTCTCTGAGCGTAAGGACAAGTTCTTCACGTCTGGACTTTATGGCCATATACTCTTACAATCTCCACTACTCAAAGCCTGATTCCTTTCTAGTTTCCTGCCTTTCTAGTGAGTTTTTTCCAGCCACTGTGCACTGTGCTTCTACATATGTTTTGCTTTCTCTTTGGGGTTTTAGGCTAGGTATCTGTAAATCAAATAACATTTTATTGGTCATGTACACATATTTTGCAAGTGTAGTGAAATGCTTGTTCCTAGCTCCAACAGTGCAGCAATACCTAACAATACAAAGCAACACATGCAAATCCCAAAAACAAAAAGAAAGGAATAAAGAAATATAAGAAATATATGTCAGAGTCCGGAATATATACACTGCAGGTCAAAAGTTTTAGAACACCTACTCATTCAATGTTTTTTCTTTATTTTGTCTATTTTCTACATTGTAGAATAATAGTGAAGACATCAAAACTATGAAATAACACATATGGAATCATGTAACTATAAGAGTGTGCAAAGCTGTCATCAAGGCAAATAGTGGCTACTTTGAAGAATCTAAAATATTTTGATTTCTATAACACTTTTTTGGTTACTAAATGATTCCATAAGTGTTATTTCATACTTTTGATGTCTTCACTATTATTCTACAATGTAGAAAAATATGTCATGGCTTTAGAAGCTTCTGATAGGCTAATTGACATAATTTGAGTCAATTGGAGGTGTACCTGTGGATGTATTTCAAGGCCTACCTTCAAACTCAGTGCCTCTTTGCTTGACATCATGGGAAAATCAAAAGAAATCAGCCAAGATGTCAGAAAAAAATTGTAGATCTCCAAAAGTCTGGTTCATCCTTAGGAGGAATTTCCAAATGCCTGAAGGTTCCACGTTCATCTGTACAAACAATAGTACGCAAGTATAAACACCATGGGACCACGCAGCCGTCATACCGCTCAGGAAGGAGACGCTTTCTGTTTCCTAGAGATGAACGTACTTCGTGGCAAAAGTGAAAATCAATCCCAGAACAAAAGCAATGGACATTGTACTGATGCTGGAGGAAACAGGTACAAAAGTATCGATATCCACAGTAAAACGAGTCCTATATCGACATAACCTGAACCGCTGCTCAATAAGGAACAAGCCACTGCTCCAAAATCGCCATAAAAAAGCCAGACTACGGTTTGCAACTGCACATGGGGACAAAGATCATACTTTTTGGAGAAATGTCCTCTGGTCTGATGAAACAAAAATAGAACTGTTTGGCCATAATGACCATCGTTACGTTTGGAGGAAAAAGGGGGAGGCTTGCAAGCCGAAGAACACCATCCAAAACGCGAAGCACGGGGGTGGCAGCATCATGTTGTGGGGGGGCTTTGCTGCAGGAGGGACTGGTGCACTTCACAAAATAGATGGCATCATGAGGAAGGAAAATGATGTGGATATATTGAAGCAGCATCTCAAGACATCAGTCAGGAAGTTAAAACTTGGACACAAATGGGTCTTCCAAATGGACAATGACCCCAAGCATACTTCCAAAGTTGTGGAAAAATGGCTTAAGGACAACAAAGTCAAGGTATTGGAGTGGCCATCACAAAGCTCTGACCTCAATCAGGAGGAATGGGCCAAAACTCACCCAACTTATTGTGGCAAGCTTGTGGAAGGCTACCCAAAATGATTGACCCAAGTTAAAAAATGTATAGGCAATGCTACCAAATACTAATCGAGTGTAGGCAAACTTCTGACCCACTAGGAATGTGATGAAAGAAATAAAAGCTTAAATAAATTGTTCTCTGTGCTATTATTCTGACATTCTTAAAATGAAGTGGTGATCCTAACTGACCTAAGACAGGGAATTGTTATGAGGATTAAATGTCAGGAATTGTGAAAAACTGAGTTTAAATGTATTTGGCTAAGGTGTATGTAAACTTCCGACTTCATTGTATATAAATAATGGTGTGTATAGACGTTATGGACAGTATATGAATAGAAAAGTTGTGTACAGCAATAGTTATATAGGATGTACCTTGACTAGAATACCTTATATACATATGAAGTGAGTAAATCAGTATGTAAACATTATTCAAGTTACCAGTACAACACTTTGTGACTACTGATGTAAAAACTACTCGTGTAAAATCGGTTTTATGAAATACATTTGATTAATTGATTGTTTGTATCTAGGCTGTATAGCAAGGTTTCCCTAACTCTGTTCTTGGGACCCCAAGGGGTGCACATTTTGGTTTTTGACCTAGCACTACACAGCTGATTCAAATAATCAACTAATCATCAAGCTTTGATCATTTGAATCATTTGTGTAGTGTTAGGGCCAAACCCAAAAGATGCACCCCTTGGTGTCCAAAGAACAGAGTTTGGGAAACACTGTTATAGCTCTATGAGATACACTATTTTATTTTAAAAAGTAATTAAAAGTTGCTCTGAGAGATAATCAAATCATTATGTTGTGATCTCACGTTGACATAATACCTGTAACCAAGGTCAGTGTTGTTTTACAGAAATAAGATTATGGAGTTGTATCTCTATCAATTAGATACACTATATATCAAAGTAATTAAAAGTTGCTTTGAGAGTTAATTCAATCATAATATTTAATGCGATGTTGTATAATTGTGAGAAGATTATAGGTAGGCTATCAAATCCATTCATAAACTATTCGAGTATATCATAATTTTATTTTCATTAGACGGCGACACGAAATAAGCCACACCTTCCTCGTGCCTGCAATAACGGTAAGAATACTCGTTATTCGCGAATGACTTGTTTGAAGTATGTGACTTCTGTAGTCTACATCTCTATAAAGTCGTAGTAGCTAACAGTGTTATTACGAAGGCCAGTGCAGATTCTGTTCAATGTTATGACTAGTTGCCGAATGTCTAACGAACAAGCCCGCAATTAGGAAATAATTAAATTAACATAGTTAGCTAGTTAAGTGGTAGAGGAGAAGGACGTTCATAACGACGATGATAGCCTCTCATCTTCTGGCATACTACTTCACGGAGCTCCACCATGACAAGGTTCAACAAGTAAGTGGCTACTGGTTAGAAACATTTATTTTTGCTATTTTGAAGAAGCTAAGTTACTAGAAGGTACGCCACGTGACGTCTCTGATCATGTTGGCACTGCAGGGTCAGTGGAACATCAAGCCAGGCTCCTCGAGCCATTCACTATTCAGTTGAATTTACTCTTAGCGGTGGTAGCTAGCTAGTTTTATTTTCCGTCAAAATTGCACCACATCCATGTCTATCAACACTAGCTAGGTAAATTAATTTTGAAGACTGGCGATTGGCGAGCTATGCCCAAATTTGGACTTTTACTGATTTGTTATCAGATATGCAATAAGCGCGCATCTTCTAGCGTCTGTTAAAGATGTTGGTCTGGTCTATGGATTGCTAGTTAAAAACGTAACTCGTGTTTGACTATGTTATGCAGGGGTGAAAGTAGATTTAATTTCTTACAGATATGGGGACCTCTTATGTGGCCGCTTAATCATAAAATTACATACGAAATCCATATGAATTTAATAGGATCTCTATGGGCCAAATAGTAAAGATTTGTCCTTTTAACGTTTAAATGTACTAGCCTACCTTTTAATGTGGCGTGAACACAACCAATCATGTTGTTTTCATCTGATTGTCAAACCATTACTTCAAAAGGTTTATGTAGGCTACCTATGCACGTTAATCAGGGATGGCTGAATGACATTGGATGCGGAAAAGTATTGAGAGGTTAACATGCTGACGAGACCGGGACGTGCGGTCGTCTGCGTGCGGCATTGGGCGCATGTTGATATTGTTCATACACACCAGAAGCTATCAGGACAAATATAAAATATATTTTGATTTGTTTATCACTTTTTTTTGGTTAGTACATGATTCCATATGTGTTATTTCATAGTTTTGATGTGTTCACTATTATTCTACAATGTGTCCAAACTTTTGACTAGTACTGTAGTTTAGGTGTAATTTCGAGGGCCGGGCGTGCCGGCTGAGTTGCATCGTTTGTTTCCCGCTCATCAACTTGGATGCAGTCAAGGATATGTTTTGCGTTATTCTATAAAGACCTACTTCAACATGTAGCATGTTTTTGTTTCCCTGACAGTAAATTTGATTAGTAATAGAGTTATAGTAATTAAAACAGTCCCATAGCAGCTTCTTTTTACAAAGTAAAACGTACAAGAGAATAGTATGAACCTGCAAGGCCCGAGGGTCAAATTATTTGCTGCTGGTAAATAGGCATAACACAAACTCATCATTACACTTTTGTCTTTCTAAATTAAATCAACTTCTTCACCTTACTTATCATTCAGTTAGGCGTAATACATTTTTTAATTGTGAAGTAAGGTGCACAATTATCACCCATTTGTCATTCATTCAGTGAGGAGAGAGAGACACATTAGCGCCTGGCTGGGTACCAAATCCTACAGCACATTGTCTTGGCAGGTTAAGTTAGGAATAGGTGTGAAAAAAATAGGTAAAAAGGCTCTAAATACTTTTCTGTTTGTGATTTCAAAATTCTGACATTGACAATAAAGTCAGGGAAGGAGCAGGGCATGCACTATATATACAAAAGCTATTTCAGCCACACCACCTTAATGTCGCTGGACCCCAGGAAGAGTAGCTGCTGCTTTGGCAACAGCTAATGGGGATCCTTAATAAATACAAATACCTGTTGCTGACAGGTGTATAAAATCGAGCAAACAGCCATGCAATCTTCATAGACAAACATTGGCAGTAGAATGGCCTTACTGAAGAGCTCAGTGACTTTCAACATGGCACTGTCATAGGATGTCACCTTTCCAACAAGTCATTTTGTCAAATTTCTGCCCTGCTAGAGCTGCCAACTGTAAGTGCTGTTATTGTGAAGTGGAAACGTCTAGGAGCAACAACGGCTCAGCCACAAAGTGGTAGGCCGAACAAACTCACAGAACGGGACCGTCGAGTGCTGAAGCAAGTTGCGTGTAAAATCATCTGTCCTCGCTTGCAACACTCACTACCAAGTTCCAAACTGCCTCTGGAAGCAACATCAGCACAATAACTGTTAGTTGGGAGCTTCATGAAATTGGTTTCCATGGCCGAGCAGCCGGAACACAAGCCTAAGGTCATCATGCGCAATGCCAAGCGTCTGCTGGAATGGTGTATAGCTCGCCTCCATTGGACTCTGGAGCAGTGGAAACATATTATCTGGAGTGATGAATCACGTTTCACCCTCTGGGTGAACGGACGAATCTGGGTTTGGCGGATGCTAGGAGAACGCTACCTGCCCCAAAGTAGTGGCAACTGTAAAGTTTAGTGGAGGAGGAATAATGGTCTGGGGCTGTTTTTTCATGGTTCGGGCTAGGCCCCTTAGTTCCAGTGAAGGACAATCTTAACACTACAGCATACAATGACATTCTAGACAATTCTGTGCTTCCAACTTTGTGGCAACAGTTTGGGGAAGGCCCTTTCCTGTTTCAGTATGACAATGCCCCTGTGCACAAAGTGAGGTCCATACAGAAATGGTTTGTTGAGATTGGTGTGGAAGGACTTGACTGGCCTGCACAGAACCCTGACCTCAACCCCATCGAACACCTTTGGGATGAATTGGAACGTCAACTGCGAGCCAGGACGTATCTGCCAACATCAGTGCCCAACCTCACTAATGCTCTTAGTGAGGTTGGAAGCAAGGCCCTGCAGCAATGTTCCAACATTTAGTGGAAAGCCTTCCTAGAAGAGTGGAGGCTGCTATAGCAGCAAAGGGGGGAACAATTTCAATTTAATGCCCACGATTTTGGAATGAGATGTTCGACGAGCAGTGTCCACATACTTTTGCACATGTAATGTATTCTAGCCTACGAAGGTGTTGTCCTAAAGTTATGGCATTCAAAAAAAAGAAGAATGAAAGTTTATAGCCTGGGCATAGGCTATTCCCAATCACAACTTTATGATGGATGGAGAAAACAGTGTTATTTATTTTTATATTATTTTGAGTCAAACCAATTATCCTATTCTGAAGACGGTAGACTGCTTCTATCCAGGCCTGATGTCACTACGATAAGACAGCCCCTTTGTCATCAGTCACTGCAAGTTAGTTCTGAATGATTTGTTGTCGTAAAATTTTGCCTGGCTTAAAGGTGAGCCACTTTTGTCGTACCGGTTATCCTGAGTTGAACTCAGTTGACCAAGTTACCTAGCTAACTCCTCAAATTACATTCATAGTATAGGCTCTGCTCGCCAGCTGTTAGGTTCGGTCAGCCACAAACTGTGCACTACTAGCCTCTAACTTTATTGACATTTCACAGCTCCAACTTAGGTCAATAAAATGTACAATTTTGGACCGCCCACAGGCTACTTCTCCTGCCTGCCTCTCCGTCACTGGCTTTCCTACATTTGTGCTTCTCACCATTCCGAGATATTTTCTTTAGGCTTTATCCTAGTTCTGATTTACGCCATGACAATATGATTCCTACTGCAGTCCAGTGTAAAAAGTCACATACCCCTTTTGGTGTCTCAACTCTCCGTCCCACTCAACTCTCTCACTCGTGAGATTTTGCAATCTCCAGTTTCAAATTTGAATGCTGTATCGTCAGTTTGTTCCAGATTGCTGCTGGAACATTGTGTCCTGTCAGTGTAATAGATACAGTACATTCGGAAAGTATTCAGACCCCTTGACTTTTTCCACGTTTTGTTACATTACAGCCTTATTCTAATATGGATCTTATAGTTGTTTTCCCTAATCAATCTACACACAATACCTCATAATGACAAAGCGAAAACATATTTTTAGACATAAGTGTTCAGACCCTTTACTCAGTTCCTTGTTGAAGCACCTTTGGCAATGATTATAGCCTCGAGTCTTCTTGGGTATGACGCTACAAGCTTGGCACACCTGTTTTTGGGGAGTTTCTCCCATTCTTCTCTGCAGATCCTCTCGAGCTCTTAGGTTTGATGGGGAGCATCCTTATACAGCAATACAATCCCAAAGCCACTCCTGCATTGTCTTGGCTGTGTGCTAATGGTCGTTGTCATGTTGGAAGGTGAACCTTCGCCCCAGTCTGAGGTCCTTAGCGCTCTGGGCAGGTTTTCATTAAGTATCTTTCTGTACTTTGCTCCATTCATCTTTCCCTAAATCCTGACTAGTCTCCCAGTCCTTGCTGCTGGAAAAAAATCCCCACAGCATGATGGTGCCACCACCATGCTTCACCTTAGGGATAGAGCCAGGTTTTCTACAAACGGGACGCTTGGCACTCAAATCAAATCAAACTGTATTTGTCACATGCGCCGAATACAACAAGTGTAGACCTTACCATGAAATGCTTACTTACAAGCCCTTAACAAGCAGTGCAGTTCAAGAAGAGTTAAGAAAATATTTACCAAATAAACTAAAGTTTTTAAAAAAGAAAGAAAAAAGTAACACAATAACGAGGCTATATACAGGAGGTATCGGTACAGAGTCAGTGTGCGAGTGTACATGTTAGAGGTGATTTGTACTTGTAAGTAGGGTGACGTGACTATACATAGATAATAAACAGCGAGTAGCAGCAGTGTACAAAACAAATGGAGAGGGGGGGGGGGGGGTTCCGGTGGTACCACTTCCTGTGCGGTAGCAGAGAAATCAGTCTATGACTTGGGTGACTGGAGTCTCTGACAATTTTATGGACTTTTCTCTGACACCACCTATTATATAGGTCCAGGATTCCAGGAAGCTTGGTCCCAGTGATGTACTGGGCCGTACGCACTACCCTCTGTAGTGCCTTACGGTCAGATGCTGTGCAGTTGCCATACCAGTTGGTGATGCAACCGGTCAGGATGCTCTCGATTGTGCAGCTGTAGAACTTTTTGAGGATCTGGGGACCCATGCCAAATGTTTTCAATATCATGAGGGGGAAAAGGTGTTGTGCCCTCTTCACGACTGTCTTGGTGTGTTTGGACCATGATAGTTTGAAACTTGAAACTCTCGACCCGCTCCATTACAGCGCCGTTGATGTTAATGCGGGCCTGTTCGACCCGCCTTTTCCTGTAGTCAACGATCAGCTCCTTTCTTGCTCACATTGAGGGAGTGGTTGTTGTCCTGGCACCACACTGCCAGTTCTCTAACCTCCTCCCTGTAGCCGTCTCATCGTTGTCGGTGATCAGGCCTACCCCTGTTGTGTCGTCAGCAAACTTGATGGTGTTGGAGTCGTGTTTTGCCACGCGGTCGTGGGTGAACAGGTAGTACAGGAGGGGACTAAGTACACACCCTTGAGGGGCCCCAGTGTTGAGGATCAGCGTGGCAGACGTGTTGTTGCATACCCTTACCACCTGGGCGTGGCCCGTCAGGAAGTCCAGGATCCAGTTGCAGAGGGAGGTATTTAGTTCCAGGGTCCTTAGCTTAGTGATGAGCTTCATGGGCACTATGGTGATTCGCAATAAACAGTATTCTCGCAAAGGTGTTCCTTTTGTCTAGGTGGGAAAGGGCAGTATGGAGTGTGATTGAGATTGCGTCATCTTAGGATCTGTTGGGACAGTATGCAATTTGGAGTGGGTCTAGGGTATCCGGGAGGATGCTGTTGATGTGAGCCATGACCAGCCTTTCAAAGCACTTCATGGCTACCAACGTGAGTGCTACGGGGCGGTAATTATTTAGGCAGGTTACCCTCACATCCTTGGGCACAGGGACTATGGTGGTCTGCTTGAAACATGTAGGTATTAAAGACTCAGTCATGGAGAGATTGAAAATGTCAGTGAAGACTCTTGCCAGTTGGTCCGCGCATGCATTGAGTACACGTCCTGGTAATCGATCTGACCCTGCGGCTTTGTGAATGTTGACCTGTTTAACCTCTCTGGGATATGTGGGATGGTAGCATCCCACCTCGCCAACAGCCAGTGAAATTGCATGGTGCCAAATTCAAAACAACAGAAATCCCATAATTAAAATTCCTCAAACATACAAGTATTTTACACCATTTTAAAGATGAACTTCTTGTAAATCCAGCCACAGTGATTCATTTCAAATGTGCTTTCGCCGCAAAGCCTACCAAACGATTATGTTAGGTCAGTACCTAGTCACAGAAAACCATACAGCCATTTTCCAGCCAAGGAGAGGGCTCACAAAAATCAGAAATAGCGATTAAATTAATCACTAACCGTTGATCTTCATCAGATGGCACTCACAGGATTTCATGTTACACAATAAATGTGTTTTGTTCAATAAAATGAATCTTTATGTCCAAAAACCTAATTTGAAATTGGTATGTTATGATCAGAAATGCATTGTCTCAAACAAACATCCGGTGAAAGTGCAGAGAGCCACATCAAATTACAGAAATACTCATAATAAACATTGATAAAAGATACAAGTGTTATGGATGTAGACAAACTTTTCCTTAATGCAACCGCTGTGTCAGATTTCAAAAAGACTTTACGGCGAAAGCACACCTTGCGATTATGTTAGGTCAGCGTTAGTCACAGAAAAACATCCAGCCATTTTCCAAAGGAGAAGTGTCAGAAAAGTCAGAAATAGCATTATTAATATTCACTTATCTTTGATGATCTTGATCGGAATGCACTCCCAGGAATCCCAGTTCCACAATAAATGTTTGTTTTGTTCGATAAAGTCCATTATTTATGTCCAAATACCTCCTTTTTGTTTGTGCGTTTAGCCCAGTAATCCAAATGCATATCGTGCAATCACTTTTCCAGACGAAATGTCAAAAAAGTTATATTACAGTTCGTAGAAACATGTCAAACGATGTATAGAATCAATCTTTAGGATGTTTTTATCATACATCTTCAATATTGTTCCAACCGGAGAATTCCTTTGTCTTTAGAAATGCAATGGAACGCAGCTACCTCTCACGGCCACGCATGTGATCAGCTCATGGCACTCTGCCAGACTTCTGGTTTAAACAGCTCTCATTCTCTCCTCCTTCACAGTAGAAGCCTCAAACAAGGTTCTAAAGACTGTTGAAATCTAGTGGAAGCCCTAGGAAGTGAAAAATGACCCATGGCTTCTGGTTGGGATATATAGAGTTGAAGTTGGAAGTTTACATACACTTAGGTTGGAGTCATTAAAACTAGTTTTTCAACCACTCCACAAATGTCTTATTAACAAACTATAGTTTTGGCAAGTCGGTTAGGACATCTACTTTGTGCATGACACAAGTAATTTTTCCAACAATTGTTTACAGACAGATTATTTCACTTATAATTCACTGTATTCAAATTTCAGTGGGTCAGAAGTTCACATACACTAAGTTGACTGTACCTTTAAACAGCTTGGAAAATTCCAGAAAATGAAAATGATTTAGAAGCTTCTGATAAGCTAATTGACATAATTCGAGTCAATTGGAGGTGTACCCATGGGTGTATTTTAAGGCCTACCTTCAAACTCAGTGCCTCTTTGCTTTACATCATGGGAAAATCAAAAGAAATCAGCCAAGACCTCAGAAAAAAAATTGTAGACCTCCACCTGTCTGGTTCATCCTTGGGAGCAATCTCCAAACGCCTGAAGGTACCATGTTCATCTGTACAAACAAGAGTACGCAAGTATAAACACCATGGGACCACGCAGCTGTCATACCGCTCAGGAAGGAGATGCGTTCTGTCTCCTAGAGATGAACGTACTTTGGTGCGAAAAGTGTAAATCAATCCCAGAACAGCAAAAGACCTTGTCAAGATTCTGGAGGGAATAGGCACAAAAGTATCTACTAGAGGTTGACCGATTAATCAGAATGGCCGATTAATTAGGGCCGATTTCGGACAATCGGAAATCGGTGTTTTTGGGCGCCGATGTGCCAATTAAAAAAAATATATATTTGTATCTAGATTTATATATAGATTTTTTTACACCTTTATTTAATGAGGCAAGTCAGTTAAGAACACATTCTTATTTTCAATGACGGCCTAGGAACGGTGGGTTAACTGCCTCGTTCAGGGGCAGAACGACAGATTTTCACCTTGTCAGCTCTTGGGATTCAATCTTGCAACCTTACAGGTAACTAGTCCAACGCAATAACGACCTGCCTCTCTCTCGTTGATCTCCACAAGGAGACTGCCTGTTACGCAAATGCAGTAAGCCAAGGTAAGTTGCTAGCTAGCATTAAACGTATCTTATAAAAAACAATCAATCATAATCACTAGTTAACTACACATGGTTGATGATATTACTAGATATTATCTAGCGTGTCCTGCGTTGCATATAATCTGACTGAGCATACAAGCATTCAAGTATCTAAGTATCTGACTGAGCGGTGGTAGGCAGAAGCAGGCATGTAAACATTCATTCAAACAGCACTATCGTGCATTTTGCCAGCAGCTCTTCTTTGTGCGTCAAGCATGGCGCTGTTTATGACTTCAAGCCTATCAACTCCCGAGATGAGGCTGGTGTAACCGACGTGAAATGGCTAGCTAGTTAGCCCGCGCTAATAGAGTTTCAAACGTCACTCACTCTGAGGCTTCTAGTGATTGTTCCCCTTGCTCTGCATGTGTAACCCTGCTTCGATGGTGGCTGTTGTCGTTGTGTTACGGTTTCGAGCCCAGGGAGGAGCGAGGAGAGGGACGGAAGCTATACTGTTACACTGGCAATACTAAAGTGCCTATAAGAACATCCAATAGTTAAAGGTTAATGAAATACAAATGGTATAGAGGGAAATAGTCCTATAATTCCTATAATAACTACAACCTAAAACTTCTTACCTGGGAATATTGAAGACTCATGTTAAAAGGAACCACCAGCTTTCATATGTTCTCATGCTCTGAGCAAGGAACTGAAACGTTAGCTTTCTTACATAGCACATATTGCACTTTTACTTTCTTCTCCAACACTTTGTTTTTGCATTATTTAACCTTTCTGATCTCCCCATCCCGGATCCGGGATCGTGAATACAGACTCAAGCTCATTATCATAACGCAACGTTAACTATTCATGAAAATCGCAAATGAAATGAAATAAATATGCTAGCTCTCAAGCTTAGCCTTTTGTTAACAACACTGTCATCTCAGATTTTCAAAATATGCTACTCAACCATTGCAAAACAAGCATTTGTGTAACAGTATTGATGGCTAACGTAGCATTTAGCATTAGCATTCAGCTGGCAACATTTACACAAAAAAACAGAAAAGCATTCAAAAAAATAATTTACCTTTGAAGAACTTCAGATGTTTTCAATGAGGAGACTCTCAGATAGCAAATGTTCAGTTTTTCCTGAAAGATTATTTGTTTAGGACAAATCGCTCCGTTTTCTGCGTCACGTTTAGCTATGAAAAAAACCCTGTATCCAGGATTGTGTAAATCTATCAGCAAGCTCATTAGCATAACACAACGTTAACTATTTATGAAAATCGCAAATGAAATGAAATAAATATGCCATCTCTCAAGCTTAGCCTTTTGTAAACAACACTGTCATCTCAGATTTTCAAAATATGCTTCTCAACCATAGGAAAACAATCATTTGTGTAAAAGTAGCTAGCTAGAGTTAGCATTTCGCGTTAGCATTTAGCGTTAGCATTAGCGTTAGCATCCAGCACGCAACATTAACAAAAACATAAAAGCCTTCAAATAAAATCATTTACCTTTGAAGAACTTCTGATGTTTTCAATGAGGATACTCTCAGTTAGATAGCAGATGCTCAGTTTTTCCAAAAAGATTCCTTGTGTATTAGAAATAGCTCCGTTTTATACATCACATTTGGCTACCAAAAAAAATCCATAAATTCAGTCCTCAAAACGCAAACTTTTTTCCAAATTAACTCCATAATATCGACTGAAAACATGGCAAACGTTGTTTAGAATCAATCATCAAGGTGTTTTTCACATATCTCTTCATTGATACATCGTTCTTGGACACATGCTTTCTCCCCTGAATCAAATGGTAAAGTAGAAGCAGCTGGCAATTGCGCACCGAATTCGACGCAGGACACCAGGCGGACACTTGGAAAATGTAGTCTCTTATGGTCAATCTTCCAATGATATGCCTACAAATACGTCACAATGCTGCTAAGACCTTGGGCGAACGACAGAAAGTGTAGGCTCATTCGTTGCGCAATCACAGCCATATAAGGAGAGAATGGAAAACAGAGCTTCAGAAATTCTGCTAATTCCTGGGTGATGCATCATCTTGGTTTCGCCTGTAGAATTAGTTCTGGGGCACTTACAGACAAAATCTTTGCAGATTCTGAAACTTCAGAGTGTTTTCTTTCCAAAACTGTCAAGAATATGCATAGTCGAGCATCTTTTCGTGACAAAATATCGCGCTTAAAACGGGAACGTTTTTTATCCAAAAATGAAATAGCGCCCCTAGAGCTCTAACTGGTTAAACCAAATTGAACATGTTTCATTATTTACTTGAGGCTAAATTGATTTTATTGATATATTATATTAAGTTAAAATAAGTGTTCATTCAGTTTGTTGTAATTGTCATTATTACAAATAAAATAAAAAATAAAAAAATCGGCGATTAATCGGTATCGGCTTTTTTGGTCCTCCAATAATTGGTATCGGTATCGGCGTGGAAAAAAATCATAATCGGTCAACCTCTAGTACCTACAGTTGAAGTCGGAAGTTTACATACACCTTTGCCAAATACATTTAAACTCAGTTTTTCTCAATTCCTGACACTTAATCCTCGTAAAATGTTCCTTTTTCAGTTCAATTAGGATCACCACTTTATTTTAAGAAAGTTAAAAGTCAGAATTATATATTTCAGATTTTATTTCTTTAATCACATTCAGTGGGTCAGAAGTTTACTTACACTCAATTAGTATTTGGTAACATTGCCTTTAAATTGTTTAACTTGGGTCAAACGTTTTGGGTAGCTGTAACGGCCGTTAGTAGAAGAAGGTGAGGACCAAGGTGCAGCGTGGTACATGTTCATAATTAGTTTATTAGCAACTGAACACTAAATACAAAAATGACAAAAATAATAACCGAAACAGTTCTGTCTGGTACAGATATGAAACAGAAAACAACTACCCACAAAACCCATGTGGGCAAGAGCTACCTAAGTATGGTTCTCAATCATAGACAACGACAGACAGCTGTCCCTGATTGAGAACCATACCCGGCCAAAAACAAAGAAAGACAAAAACATAGAAGAAAGAACATAGAATGCCCAACCTAGTTACACCCTGGCCTAACAAAATAGAGAATAAAAAGCCTCTCTATGGCCAGGGCGTGACAGTAGCCTTCCACAAGCTTCCCACAATAAGTTGTGTGAAATTTGGTCCATTCCTCCAGACAGAGAGGTGTAACGGAGTCAGGTTTGTAGGCCTTCTTGCTTGCACACGCTTTTTCAGTTCATCTCACACATTTTCTATAGGATGAGGTCATGGCTTTGTGATGGCCACTCCAATACCTTGACTTTGTTGTCCTTAAGCCATTTTGCACAACTTTGGAAGTATACTTGGGGTCATTGTCCATTTGGAAGACCCATTTGGGACCAAGCTTTAACCTGTTTGGGAAAGGGGAAACCCCGTTCCATCGCAACCCCTCGCCTACAGCCAATGAAATTGCAGGGTGCCAAATACGAAACAACATAAATCTCAGAAATCAAATTTCTCAAACATACAAGTATTAGGCACCATTTTATCGATAAAATGCTCGTTAATCCAGCCACAGTGTCTGATTTAAAAAATGCTTTACAGCGAAAGCACCACAAACGATTATGTTGGATCACCACCAAGCCACAGAATAAACACCGCCATTTTTCCAGCCAAAGAGAGGAGTCACAAAAAGCACAAATAGAGATAAAATTAATCACTAACCTTTGATGATCTTCGTCAGATGACATTCATAGGACTTCATGTTACACAATACATGTATGTTTTGTTCGGTAAAGTGCATATTTATATAAAAAAAATCTAATTTTACATTGGCGCGTTACGTTCAGTAGTTCTAAAACATGCAATGATTTAGCTTTGAGCCCCATCAAATTACAGAAATATTCATAATAAACATTGATAAAGATACAACTATTATACATGGAATTAGAGAAACTTCTCCTCAATGCAACCGCTGTGTCAGATTTAAAAAAAACTTTACGGAAAAAGCAAACCATGCTTTTCTGAGAACAGCGTTCAGACAACAAAGAAGCCAAAGCGATATCTGCCATATTGTGTAGTCAACATTAGTCAAAAATAGCATTATTAATATTCACTTACCTTTGATGGTCTTCATCAGAATGCACTCCCAGGAATCTCAGGTCCACAATAAATGCTTGATTTGTTCGATAATGTCCGGCATTTATGTCCAAATAGATCCTTTTGTTAGGGCGTTTGCTAAGCAAATGTCGGACAAAATTTCAAAAAGTTATATAACAATCCGTAGAAACCTGTCAAACTAATCATAGAATCAATCTTTAGGATGTTTTTAACATAAATGTTCAATAATGTTCCAACCGGAGAATTCCTATGTCTGTAGAAAAGCATTGGAACGAGAGCTAACTCTCTCGTGACCGCGCGTCATGAGACCAAGGCACTCTGCCAGACCACTGACTCATACAGGTCTCATGAGCCTTTATAGTAGAATCCTCAAACAAGTTTCTAAAGACGGTTGACATCTAGTGGAAGCCCTAGGAAGTGAAAAATGACCCCATAGACACTGTGTATTCGGTAGGCCATGCTTTGAAAACCTACAAACCTCAGATTTCCCACTTCCTGGATTCTTCTCGGGTTTTCGCCTGCCATATGAGTTCTGTTATACTCACAGACATCATTTAAACGGTTTTTAGAAACTTCAGAGTGTTTTCTATCCAATACTACTAATACTATGCATATATTAGCATCTGGGACAGAGTAGCAGGCGGTGTACTTTGGGCACCTTATTCATCCAAGCTACTCAATACTGCCCCCCTGTCACCAATAAGTTTTAACTTCCTGACTGATGTCTTGAGATGTTGCTTCAATGTATCCACATAATTTTCCTAACTCATGTTGCCATCTATTTTGTGAAGTGCACCAGTCCATCCTTCAGTAAAGCACCCCCACAACATGATGCTGCCACCCCTGTGCTTCACGGTTGGGATGGTGTTCTTCGGCTTGCAAGCATCCCCCTTTTCCCTCCAAATATAATGATGGTCATTATGGCCAAACAGTTCTATTTTTGTTTCATCAGACCAGAGGACATTTCTCCAAAAAGTACGATCTTTGTCCCCATGTGCAGTTGCAAACCGTGGTTTTCGAGCAATGACTTCTTCCTTGCTCAGCAGCCTTTCAGGTTATGTCGATACTCCAAGCGGACTGCCATGTGCCTTTTACTGAGGAGTGGCTTCTGTCTGGCCACTCTACCATAAAGGCCTGGTTGGTGGAGTGCTGCAGAGATTGTTGTCCTTCTCGAAGATTCTCACATCTCACAGTGGAACTCTGGAGCTCTGTCCATGTGACCATCAGGTTCTTGGTCACCTCCCTGACCAAGGCCCTTCTCCCCCGATTGCTCCATTTGGCCGGGCGGCCAGCTCTAGGAAGAGTCTTGGTGGTTCCAAACTACTTGTGTTCTTGAGTACCTTCGATGCTGCAGAAATGCCTAGATCTGTGCCTCGAGACAATCCTGTCTTGTAGCTCTACGGACAATTCCTTTGACCTTATGGCTTGGTTTTTGGCTCTGACATGCACTGTCAACTATGGGACTTTATATAGACAGGTGTTTGCCTTTCCAAATCATGTCCAATCAATTTAATTGACTACCTGTGTACTCCAATCAAGTTGTATAAATATCTCAATGATGATCAATGGAAACAGGATGCACCTGAGCTCAATTTTGAGTCTCATAGCAAAGGGTCTGAATACTTATGGAAATAAGGTGTTTTAAAAATAAATGTATATTTGGTAAAAATTCTAAACCTGTTTTGTCATTGTGGGGTATTTTGTGTAGATTGATGACATTGTTATTTATTTAATTATTTTAGAATCAAGCTGTAACTTAACAAAATGTGGAAAAGGTAAGTGGTCTGAATACTTTCTGTATTTATTTAAAGTACTGTGGTGGGCCCGTGGAGGACATCAGCTGCCAGTACATATGGCTGGTGCTAAGCAGAGGCATCTAGGCTAGTTCCTGGAGTTGGAGCAAACCAGTAGAGCAGGGGGTGGTTTTAGTTAGCCCTGGGGAAGTGTGACTCGTGTTCCAGTACAATAAAATGTTGTCAGAGGAAGGAGGCTTGATACAGAATGTTAATTTAAGGCGTTGAGAGAGAGGGCCTTCAGAAATAGTCCGATTTGGCTTTGTTTGACCGTGGTATGATTGACGAGAAACAAATTGGCCTAGACCTATTGTAGACGATGTACCTAACTGGAAATCTAAATAAGATAGAGAACATATTTCATGATATTCCATTGTGTAGTCTCTGTGATGACTGCTTGTCTGTAATGTCACCTTGGCTGTGGAAACAATCTGAACCTATCAGAGGAATCAAGGTAAGACCCAAGTGCAGACTATGTGAAGTAACAATGTTTATTGTAACCACAGAGGCAGGCAAATGACAGGTCATGGCAGGCAGGGGTCGATAATCCAGAGCTGAGTCCAAGGTACAGGACAGCAGTCAGGCTCAGGGTCAGGTCAGGCAGAGGTCTGTTAATCCAGAGGTGGAACAAAGGTACAGAATGGCAGGCAGGCTCAGGGTCAGAGACAGGCAGTGGTCGGGCGGGTACAGGGTCAGGACAAGTAAAAGTTAAAAACCAGGAGGACGAGAAAAAGAGAGACTAGGGGAAAAACAGGAGCTGAGACAAAACGCTGGTATGCTTGAACAAACAAGGTGAACTGGCAAAAGACAGACAGAAAACACAGGTACAAATATACAGGGGATAATGGGGAAGATGGGTGACACCTTGAGGGTGTGGAGACATGGACTGGTGAAACAAATCAGGGTGTGACAGTACCCAAGGTGGCGAGACATGGTAGTAATGACACTATAGGCCTTATTGATCTCTGCACCAGACAGGAAGCTCTTGCCAGCATACTTGGGGTCCAACATGTACGCTGTGGCGTGTTTGGGCTTCAGGCAGGAGTCTTCACGCTTTTTGATGTATTTCAGAACTGCAGTTTCCTCGGCTTGGAGCAACAGTGAAGTGGGCAGGGCAGTACAGATTTATTCTCTTACATCTGCAAGCTGAGTCTGAACATCAATCAAGATGGCATTGTCTCCTTCAATCCGTGCAATGGCTAATGCTATAGGTTTCAGGAGTTTCAGGCTGCTTACCACTCTCTCCCAAAATAAATTATCCAGGATGAACCTCTTGATGGGGCTGTCCATATCGGCAGACTGTGATATGGCTATTTCTTGGAGAGACTCCTTCACCTCCAGGAGACTGTCAAACATGATGACAACACCACCCCAACGGGTGTTGCTGGGCAGCTTCAGTGTGGTGCTATTATTCTTCTCACTTTGCTTGGTGAGGTAGATTGCTGCTCTAACTTTATGACCCTTCACATTACAAACCATTTCCTTGGCTCTCTTGTAGAGTGTATCCATTGTTGTCAGTGCCATGATGTCCTTGAGGAGCATATTCAATGCATGAGCAGCACAGCCAATGGGTGTGATGTGAGGGTAGGACTCCTCCACTTTAGACCGTGGCCTTCATGTTCACAGCATTGTCTGTCACCAGTGCAAATACCTTCTGTGGTCCAAGGTCAATGATGACTGCCTTCAGCTCATCTGCAATGTAGAGACTGGTGTGTATGTTGTCCCTTGTGTCTGCTCTTGTAGAATACTGGTTGAGGGGTGGACATGATGTAGTTAATTATTCCTTGCCCACGAACATTCTACCACCCATCAGAGATGATTGCAATACAGTCTGCTTTCTCTATGATTTGCTTGACCTTCACTTGAACTCTGTTGAACTCTGCATCCATGAAATTAGTAGATAAAGCATGTCTGGTTGGAGGCGTGTATGCTGGGCGAAGAACATTCGGAAATCTCTTCCAATACACATTGCCTGTGAGAATCAGAGTAAGACATTCATCAGCATTTCTCTGACTACGTTCCTCCATTGAGCCAAAACAACTTCTGATTCCAGGAGGACCATGAGCTATTGCTGTCGATAAGGTGTCTGATTCATAATTTTCACCTCAAATAGAAGTAGAGGGACTTTTGTCAGAGGTTGCTTGTTGTGAGCGCTGAGGGAACTTTATGCACTTGGCCAGATGATTCTGCATCTTTGTTGCATTCTTCACATGATTTGGCACAGTATTTGCAAATGTACATAGCTTTTCCTTTTACATTAGCTGCAGTGAAATGTCTCCACACATCAGATAGTGCCCGTGGCATTTAAATGTAAAGATTAGAAAACAATTAGTAAAAATAAAAAAAATACAATTCCATGTACAGATAAATAGTTAAGCAGTTAGATTAAACAACTCCTTTGTAAGATAAATGTTTTTAAATGAAACCTGTATGGTGTACTAATTACTAGTTAACAAAAAATTGTGTATGTCATATAAAATATATTCACCCCACCCAGTATTGTAATCAAAACTTACCAGAAAGCATGTAGTCCTTAGCTCAGACAGTCTGGTGGTGTGGGCTCAATAACATCTCATTAGTGTGCAAGATCTTGAGAATCAGCTGTACATGTGATGGAAGAATGCACTGTGTATGCAGAGGGTTGCAATTCTATTGCATTGGGGATACTTTAACCAAAATATGCCACAAGACCTATATAAGACCTATATAAGGCCTTATGTGTATCCTTCAAAGGTTCACTGTTATAAGCTAACTTTTTTTGATGAATTTAAGCAAAATTCCACAAATTCCTGGGCTTAACTTCCCATACAAAATGTTCTGAAAAAATAAATGTACCCGAAAGTTTCCTACCCTTTTGCAACCCCAATAGCAAAAATCCATATCGTGATTTGGCAGATTTTGGCACTAATAAACACCTAAATTGGAACATAGTAGCCATACAGTAACATGCTATACATGAAGTCAGGCTCTGCTCTTCACAGCACTGTATGGGTTTGGACTGACAGACGTTCTGAACTTGAACACCTCGCCCGACAAGAAGTGTATTTTGAAAGATGAGACGTTGAGGATTATAATAAATAGGGCTTTGATGTTACACAAGCTAGGCAAACACCTGTGAGTCCAAATGTGCACTTCACATTTCGAAATCAAACTTGTGTCATATACAGCTTCAACATTTATGATCACTATGTTTGATGTACAGTTACAAGATTAAATGGAATCATACCCTGAGTTGTTCTGAACAGAAGGAGCCTATGTTTATTTATTGTGAAGAAAATTTGGCCGGGCGCATACACCTGAATGCTCTCAAGGCTCCTTTTTATGATCTGTTTATCTGAATTACCTTGTAAAAGCTGAACACTGTAAGATCATATTTTATAACTTTGCTAGTCATGTTGGCAATAGAACAAGCTTTCCCCCCCATTTGTTTTGGGGGGATTTTTGAACAACAACAGTAATTTGTTATGCTGGTGATGCAGGGTTGTGCTCCAAATGAAATGACCTACAAGTGTGCTTGCTCTAGTTCCTCAACAGCACAGTTAGAATAGCTCAAAAATAGTACCTTAATGTTGATGACTCTTTGAGTCAGAATCACCCTTATACGCCAAGTACATTTACACATACTCAGAATTTGACTAGGTAATATGGTGTTGGTTGTGATCGACAACATTTAGAGACAGAATACAGACAGCAGAGTTTAAAAAACATACATTATATAGAAATAGGTAGAGTGTGCATAGAGCTATGAGAATGAGCAGCTATACACATATACAGTGGATGTACAAATGTACACTATCAGTATGAATATATCTAAATGTTGAGAGATTAGCAGTATAGTGCAGTTATTTTGTGTACAGTTCAAGTCAGAGATGACTTGATGCAGTGTGCAGCAGAGTTCATAGTCCTTTAGTCATAAAAGTGCATTGAAATTGCTTAGGAACTGTGCATTCTTTAGAGGTGTGTGGCCACTTGGGGAAACCAATTAGTCCTCTCACTTAAAACCTTGTAATTTGTTTGTCTTATTTTTCACCTACCCCACATTTTCCAGGAATAGTCGTATCATGTTACTGAATGTATCCAGGGTGGTTTCGGGTTTCGTTATCAACAAATGCGTCAAAGTACAGTAAAAATAAAATCAACACTGTAATGTTTGGATTCAGTCTTTTCAGGGGAACTGTTGTGGTCTAATAATTTTTTACATTTTCTCTAAACTGTTCCTTTTCAATTGCTACCAACGTTACGCATATGCTTATCCTATTTATTCTGTAAGAAACATTTGAATTAAGCCCTATGAATATAGGCCAATTCCCATGAGTGTAAAGGGTTAACAACCCATATGAGCAAACTTATTTAATTTCAAACTTCACATTTCTCTTGTATCATAATACACAATATCAGCAAAATGCCTATGATAAGTAATCGGTATGGTCGTTGTCGATCATTTTCAATTTATCGTCCCAGCTCTAACTCGCACACACACGTTTGTTTTACTATACTTGTGAGGACTGTTTAGGAACCAACAATTGATTACCATTCAACATCCTATTATCCCTTAACCTTAACCTTAACCTTAACCTTAACCTTAACCTTAACCTTAACCTTAAACCTAACACTAACTCCTAAGCCTAAAATAGCCCTTTTCCCTTTGAGGACTGGCAAAATGTCCTCACTTCTCAGAATTATCACACACACACACACACACACACACACACACACACACACACACACACACACACACGAATTGTGCTAATTGAAAACAACGCTATGTAACTTCAGTGGGAAAGCAACAAAATAGAGATACACTTATAACCACGTAAGCAAACAGATGGTTCCTTTGTATAGCTATTAGTTAACCATTGTCACTGCACGGTAAACCTCATGAACATTGACTACTCATTTCAGGCTATAAGTCAGACATTCAATAAGGAATCAATAGCGTCCTGTCCAGGGGGTAGACTGGTACGTCAAGCTGCCTCACGCTACAGAAACAGGAAACATGCTCCTGCCCTATTAGCCTTTCTGTCTCGAACAAGGCCTGTTGTAATAATGCATCTTCTTTTATCTGTTGCCCTTTCCTAAGGTCAGGTGGATAAATACCTTTACCACCTTCCAGTTACAGTGCATTCGGAAAGTATTAAGACCCACATTTTGTTGTTACAGCCTTATTCTAAAATGGATTCATTATTTTTTACCCCTCATCAATCTACACACAATACCCCATAATGACAAAACAAAAACAGGTTTTTCAAAATTGTTGCAAATGTATTAACACTGAAATATCATATTTATATAAGTATTCAGACCCTTTACTCAGTACTTTGTTGAAGCACCTTTGGCAGCGATTACACCATTGAGTCTTCTTGGGTATGACGCTACAGGCATGGCACACCAGTATTTGTGGAGTTTCTCCCCTTCTTCTCTGCAGAGCCTCTCAAGCTCTCAGGTTAGATGGGGAGCATCACTGCACAGCTATTTTCAGGTCTCTCCAGAGATGTTCGATCGGGTTCAAGTCCAGGCTCTGGCTGGGGCAACTCAAGGACATTCACAGACTTGTCCTGAAGCCACCCCAGCTTGGTGTTGGCTGTGTGCTTAGGGTTGTTGTCCTGTTGGAAGGTGAACTTTCACCTCAGTATGAGGTCCTGAGTGCTCTGGAGCAGGTTTTCATCAAGGATCTCTCTGTACTTTGCTCCGTTCATATATCCCTGAATCCTGACTAGTCTCCCTGACTAGTCTTCTGAAAAACATCACCAGAGAACTGTGGAGCACTGTCAGTGACCATCGGGTTCTTGGGCACCTCCCCCGATTGCTCAGTTTGGCCAAGCGGCCAGCTCTAGGAAGAGTCTTGGTGGTTCCAAACTAAACTCAGCAAAAAAAGAAACGTCCATTTTTCACGACCCTGTCTTTCAAAGATAATTCGTAAAAATCCAAATAACTTCACAGATCTTCATTGTAAAGGGTTTTAACAATGTTTCCCATGCTTGTTCAACGAACCATAAACAATTAATGAACATGCACCTGTGGAATGGTCGTTAAGACACTAATAGCTTACAGATGGTAGGAAATTAAGGTTACAGTTATGATAACTTAGGACACTAAAGAGGCCTTTCTACTGACTCTGACCAAAAGAAAGATGCCCAGAGTCCCTGCACGTGAACGTGCCTTAGACATGCTGCAAGGAGGCATGAGGACTGCAGATGTGGCCAGGGCAATACATTGCAATGCCTGTACTGTAAGACGCCTAAGACAGCGCCACAGGGAGACAGGACGGACATCTGATTGTCCTCGCAGTGGCAGACCACGTGTAACAACACCTGCACAGGATCGATACATCCGAACATCACACCTGCCGAACAGGTACTCGATGGCAACAACAACTGTCCAAGTTACACCAGGAATGCACAATTCCTCCATCAGTGCTCAGACTGTCCACAAAAGCTGAGAGGGGCTGGACTGAAGGCTTGTAGGCCTGTTGTAAGGCAGGTCCTCACCAGATATCACCGGCAACAATGTCCCCTAGGGACACAGACAGGACCACCGTCGCTGGACCAGACAGGACTGGCAAAAAGTGCTCTTCACTGACGAGTCGTGGTTTTCTCTTACCAGGGTTGAAGGTCGGATTTGCGTTTATCGTCGAAGGTGGAGGTGGAGGGTCTTTCATGGTCTGGGGTGGTATCACAGCATCATTAGACTGAGTTTGTTGTCATTGCAGGCATTATCAACGCTGTGCATTACAGGGAAGACATTCCCCTTCCCTCAAGTGGTACCATTCCTGCAGGCTCATCCTGACCTGGCCCAACAGCATGACAATGCCACCAGCCATACTGCTTGTTCCGTGCGTGATTTCCTGCAAGACAGGGATGTCAGTGTTCTGCCATGGCCAGCAAGGAGCCCAGATCTCAATCCCATTGAGCACGTCTGGGACCTATTGGATTGGAGGGTGAGGGCTGGGCCATACCCCCCCAGAAATGTCCGGGAACTTGCAGGTGCCATGGTGGAAGAATGAGGTAACATCTCACAGTAAGAACTGGCAAATCTGCTGCTGTCCACGAGGAGGAGATGCACTGCAGTACTTAGTATCTGATGTGGCCACCAGCTGCATTGACTGTTACTTTTGATTTTGACCCCACCCCCACCCCCTCCCCCCTTGTTCAGGGACACATTATTCAATTTCTGTTAGTCACATGTCTGTGGAACTTGTTCAGTTTGTCTCATTTGTTGAATCTTATGTTCATACAAATATTTACACATGTTAAGTTTGCTGACAATAAACGCAGTTGACAGTGAGAGGACGTTTCTTTTTTTGCTGAGTTTACTTCCATTTAAGAATAATGGAGGCCACTGTGTTCTTTGGGACCTTCAATGCTGCAGAAATGTTTTTGTACCCTTCCCCAGATCTGTGCCTCAACACAATCCTGTCTCGGAGCTCTACTGACAATTCCTTCGACCTCATGGCTTGATTTTTGCTCTGACATTCACTGTCAACTGTGGGACCTTATAGAGACAGCTGTGTGCCTTTCCAAATCATGTTCAATCGATTGAAGTTACCACAGGTGGACTCCAATAAAGTTGTAGAAACATCTCATGGATGATCAATGGAAACAGGATGCACCTGACCTAAATGTTGAGTCTCTTTCAAAAGGGTCTGAATACTTATGTAAATAAGGTATTTCTGTTTTTTTTTATATTCACTCAAGTTCAAAAGTTTGGGGTCACTTAGAAATGTCCTTGTTTTTGAAAGAAAAGCTTTTTTTTTTGGTCCATTTTTAAAATAATATCAAATTGATCAGAAATACAGTGTACTGTAGACATTGAGCAAGAGGACAAGTACATTCGTGTCTAGTTTGAGAAACAGACGCCTCACAAGTCCTCAACTGGCAGCTTCATTAAATGGTACCCGCAAAACACCAGTCAACGTCAACAGTGAAGAGACGACTCCGGTGCTGGCCTTCTAGGCAGAGTTGCAAAGAAAAAGCAATTTCTCAGACTGGCCAATAAAAATAAAAGATTAAGATGGGAAAAATAACACAGACACTGGACAGAGGAACTCTGGAGTGGTTGAAAAACACTTTGGTTGGTGTCATTAAAACTCGTATGTAAACTTCCTACTTCAACTGTAATTGCAAAAGGGTTTTCTATTGATCAATTTGCCTTTTTAAAATTATAAACTTGGAATAGCTAACACAACGTTTCACTGGAACACAGGAGTGATGGTTGCTGATAATGGTCCTCTGTACGCCTATGTAGATATTCCATTAAAAAGCTGCCATTTCCATCTACAATTGTCATTTACAACATGAACAATGTCTACACTGTATTTCTGATCAATGTGATGTTATTTTAATGGTAATTTTTTTTTGCTTTTCTTTCAAAAACAAGGACATTTCTAAATGACCTCAAACTTTTGAACAGTACTGAGTATTTGCAAAAATGTCTAAACCTGTTTTTGCTTCGTCATTATGGGGTATTTTGTGTAGATTGATGGAAAAAAATAATTAATTCAATTTTAGAATAAGGATGTAACGTAACAAAATGTGGAAAAAGTCATTGGGTCTGAAAACTTTCCGAATGCTCTGTATATTTATCTTACTCTGTTTTCTTCCTCTCTCTCTCCCTCTTAAGGTGGATAAATTATTGTACCACCTGCGGTTATCGGACGAGAACCTGATTGACGTGTCTGAGAGGTTCCGGAGGGAGATGGATAAGGGGCTGGGCCGTGACTCCAACCCTACGGCTGCTGTGAAGATGCTGCCCACGTTTGTGCGCTCCACCCCTGACGGGACAGGTGAGGGGGTCTGACAGACATCTGAGTAATTTCTATTCTATTTACGTTGTGTCCCAAATGGCACCACATTCCCTTTACAGTGGGACTGGCCAAAAGTACTGGTCAAAAGTAGTTCACTATAAAGGTAATAGGGTGCCATTTGGGACGCAGACTTAAATGTTATTTAATCAGGAAGTCCCATCGAGGTCAGAAGACTTCTTTCTTCAGGGAGGCCTGGAGAAATCTCAGTACATCCATGCCGCATGCCCTTCTTAGAGTCCATAGAGACCCATGCCTTGCCTACCAATGCACTTTACTGGAATAAGAAAAATTGCACAATCCTTCAATAATTTCATATTTGTAACTTGCTTAGATGAGGGCAGGCTGGTAGAATGAGAGACTGGTGGTGAAAAGCACATAAATCCTGAAGCTGTGTGTCTCAGCTGCAGAATATGACCTGTGTCAGTGAACTGTGTCAGAATGACACAGCTAAGCCCAGTTAAGAGCCATAGATGGATATATATATATTTATAGCTATATGACTCTGGCCCCATCTAAAGTGTTTTTTTATCTTATTTAACCTGTATTGAATGAAAAAGTGCCATTGGTGTCAGAAGACCTCTCTCCCAAGAGAGACCTGGCCATCAAGCCTTCTCATGCACAGTAATTGGAATCTTCAAGAAACAGCACAACCCATGCTTAGAAATATGTCAACTATGGACTGGTTGTTGAGGTGAGAATAGGAGGGAGTTTTTTTGTTTGACAGCTCTTTAGATCAGGGTTTCTCAATCTTCGCCCTAGTTTCTCAATCTTGGCACCATTTGTTTTTGCCCTAGCATTCACCCACTTGATTCAACTAATCCACTCATCATCAAGCCTTAAATTGGGTGTGTGAGTGATAGGTCAAGAACAAAATGTGCACCCCTTTGGATCCCCAGAACCATGATGAACCTTTAGCTAATGAGAGTATGCTGGTGAAGAATGGCACATAGAAAATCTGGGCTCTGTTATAATATCCATCCACACTAGCATACCACTTTTAATTAAATTAATTGGACATGCACTCTAGGAGGGTTTTGTCTAGAAGGGACACAGCTTTTGTCAAAATTGACTTTTTTTTGCAGGTTAGAAGAACTTACCAGCAGGTTAGGAAAATGAATGTAGCAGCTTAGGAGAATTAGGTTAAGGTTAGGAAAAGGGTTAAGGTTAGCTAAAATGCCCCCCCCCCCATTTGTTTTTGTTTGTTGACGTAGCTGTATCCCATCTAGACATTACATTCTAGCGGTAGGCCTATGCTGCATGAACATTGAAATGTCCCAGCTGCGTTTTCCTTTGAGTTTGACCTGTGTTAGTGACTGTGACCGGGCCATATCAAAAGTATATCAGGTGGCAAAAACCACTCTTGGAGACTGGGGAAGGTGATTTGTCATAAGTGACTGGAGAGGAATGGTAAATGTGAATTGCAGAGAAAGTGCAAAAGCAACCAGGCCAAACCCCGGTTTGCTCAGCCTGTTGATTCTGGTCATTATTGGCATATTAAACTCCAACCTATCAGATAAGTGTCTATCCAGCTGAACCACTGTTATGTCTCCCTCCCTCTTTCTCATCATTCTCACTTTCCCTGCCTCTCTATCTTGTCTCTCTCTCACTCTTTTGACTAGTGTTGCACGATATTACCGAAGCTTCTGTACTTTTTTTTATACTAAAACAAGCGGTTTGGTACTAGAATTGTTGTTACTTTCTGTACTTATGTCAAATTTGTCTCACGTGACATCATATGTGGATTGAGAGGATCGAGTCTGAATCTTTGACAGACAAATTATTGTTACTTTCTGTACTTGTATCAAAGGTCTCTCATGTGACGTCAAAGATTCAGACAAATAACTGAAGGGGGCAGTAGCTAGCCAGGCTGCGTTTGCACATGCAGCTGACACCGAGCAAGCCACTTACTTAAGAAGCAAGCAAGAAGAGCATGGCTTCTTCAAACGTAAATTTCATACCTTCACACACACAACTTTTATTATAGCTCAGTGTCCGCAGCTTGTTGACCAAACTGTCTGCAGAAGCGAACTATGGGAATACTTTGATTACAGAGCAGATGGGAGGCCAGCCCACCAAAACAACTAAGTAAAAGGTCTTACAAAGCAGTACAGTGCACTTTATTAGGCTACAGATTAAATAAGTGATGAACTTCACAGGGTGGTGAATGTGCAAAGTGATGAGCTTGATGTTCCTTTCCAATATATAACGAAGGTTTTATTCTGGTGACATGATCAATGCTTGGTTGCCATTTGACAAATCTCTTATCCATAATAATCTCATAATTTAGATAGCCTATCTGCGAGTTATTGTCTATAGCTCACATGCCAAGACCAGAGTGGGCACATTTGCTATATAAACGCAACAGTTTTTGACATAACCATCAGTAGAGTTGAAAATACGAACGAAACGCATTTAACTTGTATTTGCGTTCGGTACTGTCATGGTCGTCCTCCTCTTCATCTGAAGAGGAGAGGCGAGATGGATCGGAAGACCAAAATGCGGCGTGGTAAGTGTCCATGGTAAATCTTTAATAAAGAAAGTACTGACACTGCATACAAAACAATAAACAAATGACGACCGTGAAGCTACAAATTAGACCTGTGCAGACACAAGCCACTGACATAGACAATCACCCACAAACAAACAGTGAAACCCAGGCTACCTAAGTATGATTCTCAATCAGAGACAACTAATGACACCTGCCTCTGATTGAGAACCATACTAGGCCGAAACATAGAAATCCCCAAATCATAGAAAATCAAACAGACTGCCCACCCAACTCACGCCCTGACCATACTAACTAAATACAAAAACAAAGGAAATAAGTCAGAACGTGACAGGTACATGGCCATTTAACGTCAAAAGTTATTTTTATGTGCACTACATCATCAAATAATCAAAGCTTGATGATGAGTTGGTTATTTGAATCAGTTGTTTAGTGCATGGGGGGACACTGCTGTAGAGTAAGTGTCTATGGTAGACAATTGCAGTATAGAAGGTTCAGCAGAAATTAGATATTTTATTTGTTCTACCCGTTATCAATATATTGTTCAATGTTAAAAAAAATCTGTATTGAAAAAATCTGGGATTGTGTGTGTGTGTGTGACAGCACTATTTCTGACTCACTCTCTCTCTCTCTCTCTCTCCTCGTTCTCTCTCCTTCCTTTCGATGTGTTTTTTTTTTCAATCTAAATTATGTGGTTAGCCACTGATGTTGAATGTTCGGTAGGCTATTCACTCAAATGTGACAGGATTCAAAACTTATTTTATACTTGTTTATTGCATTGAATAAAACCTTATAGTTTGGTAATTAACATTTTATGTTGGTTGTTATGCATTATAAAATAAGGTCAGTCCATTGAAAGATTCCCCTTTATATCTCATAAACATGGGTATGTTATTGGCAATAGGTTAAAGACATCACTTTTCAAAGAGGACTCCGATGTTCAGAAGGAGCCTACTGCTTCATGGTCAATGTCCTCTGTGGTTGTAATGAAATTCATTTTAGTCTGACTTGTGATCACCCCTGCTCCAATCAACATTATTGCTGCTCATGGTTATCTCTATTGCAGCTTTGTAACTTTCATAAAGACTGTGGTAGAAACGTATACACTCTTTATAAAATAGTACTATGACATGAAAAATACCATTAGTCCTATTTTTGGTACATTCTTGGATTTATTGTTGTCCTCCATTTAGGCTGTTTGGAAGACTTGTAGTATATCATTTATTTACCCAGACGAGCACCACATTCCCACTTAAATATTTGGTATACCTGTTTTCTTTACCCTCTCTATTGCAGTTTAGTAGACTTAGTACTGTTAGTTTGTGTTTTTAAAAAAAGTTTATTGCTTTGCAGCATTTTTGAGTATGTGTGTGTTTTTTCCCTGACTCTTCCAGAAAAGGGAGACTTCCTGGCTCTCGACCTGGGTGGGACCAACTTCCGGGTCCTGCTGGTGAAGGTGTCTGACAACGGGAAGCAGAAGGTGGAGATGGAGAACCAGATCTATGCCATTCCTGAGGAGCTGATGAGGGGCAGCGGCGAAGAGGTGAGAGGAGAAGGGGATGTTCATTTCAATGGACATCAGGAATGACCTAAATTCACACAGCAAATCCATGCAATGGGCCAGATGCTTGACCTTTGACCTTATTACTGTGACCGCTTAAAGGGCCAATCGGGAGTTTAAACAAAAACAAAGCAACAACTCCACCACTGTTTCTGTAAAAAGTTGAGGGATGGGGCTGGAGAAATGTAATTAACACACAGACCTATGGATGTAAGGACTGACCCTCCATGATATCAAAATTATAGTTTTAACTATGTTATGAGGCTGTAACTGGTTTGTTTACATTTACTTTGTTTACAAACATTGGTATAAAACAGTTTTCTATTTTGGGTTCTGATGGGGTACGAAACTAATAAGCTCATGAGTTATATTCTTCAAGAATCAACAGATACATAAAAATAATGTTTTATACATGAATGATATGTATGTAGCAACTGCTGATTGTCCCTTTAAACACTGCCTCATCGTTCAGACCAAGCAGTATCAATGTCGGTAGGTCTGATTTATGACATTTGTATAACATCGCTAACTTTGATGCTGGGAAGAACATCTGGTTCTGGAATAGGGGTTTCATAGATATTTCTAATTCGAACTGTGTTGGGTAAAGACAACATTCGGGGTGTTCAATAAGAGTTGAGGTTGGTAATGGCTTTTATGTCATATATGTAATATTTGACCATAACATCATAATTTCGCTTAAATTAGAGAAAAATGGGGTGGGAAAAACCATAGATCATATCAATGAACTGAAGGGGTTACTAGCACATTGACCAGTTTGCTGCTGTATGTTAACACCCCTCTGTTTCGCCCTTAGCTCTTCGACCATATTGCTGAGTGTCTTGCTAACTTCATGGAGAAGCTGGGGATCAAGAACCAGAAGCTTCCTCTGGGCTTCACCTTCTCCTTCCCCTGCCAGCAGACCAAACTGGATGAGGTGAGGAATAAGGAGGTTCACTATTGAGGACCGCATTTGAAATTTAAAGAGAAAAACAGAACTCTGATTTGGAGGTTTGAGCCTTCAGAATGATCCAGAAGTTGTCATTGTCTGTGTGCGTGCGTGTGTATGTTCATGCAGAGTATTCTGGTGTCATGGACCAAGGGCTTCAAGTCGCATGGGGTGGAAGGGAGAGATGTGGTCAGCCTTCTGAGGAAAGCCATCATAAAGAGAGGGGTGAGTCAGTGGAAAATGAATGGGCCAAGGTTATGCACCAGTGGCAGCACTCTTTGTGCCTACCACCTTGCCACATCATGCCTTTTTCCTTCCATACAGATAATGTATGGCCTCCTAGCAAACTCCCAGACACTGTGTGCTACAAAAGTAATCTGACCTATATAGGTTATGCTGAAAGTATAACATGAAGGCTTCAGGCCAGCAACATTAAGATGAACTGAAACCTAGTGTTTATTCAAGTTTAGAAAGAGACCATCACACTCAACCCACCAATATCAAGAAAAAAGATACGCCATACAAATATACAGTACCAGTGAAAAATTGTATAATAGTGAAGACATCAAAACTAGAAAATAACACACATGGAATAATGTAGTAACCAAAAAAGTGTTCAACAAATCAAAATATATTTTAGATTCTTCAAAGTAGCAATCCTTTGCCTTGATGACAGCTTTGCACACTCTTGGCATTCTCTTGACCAGCTTCACCTGTAATGCTTTTCCAACAGTCTTGAAGGAGTTCCCACATATGCTGAGCACTTGTTGGCTGCTTTTCCTTCACTCTGCCGTCCAACTCATCCCAAACCATCTCTATTGGGTTGAGGTCGGGTGATTGTGGAGGCCAGGTCATCTGACACAGCACTCCATCACTCTCCATCACTTAGTCAAATAGCCCTTACACAGCCTGGAGCTGTGTTGGGTCATTGTCCTGTTGAAAAACAAATGATAATCCCACGAAGCGCAAACCAGATGGGATGGCGTATCGCTGCAGAATGCTGTGGTAGCCATGCTAGTTAAGTGTGCCTTGAATTTTAAATAAATCACAGACAGTGTCACCAGCAAAGCACCCCAACAGCATCACACCTCCTCCTCCTTGCTTCACGGTGGGAACCACACATGCAGAGATCATCCGTTCACCTACTCTGCATCTCACAAAGACAGGGCGGTTGGAACCAAAAATCTCAAATTTGGACTCATCAGACCAAAGGAGAGATTTCCACCGGTCTAATGTCCATTGCTTGTGTTTCTTGGCCAAAGCAAGTCTCTTCTTCTTATTGGTGTCCTTTAGTAGTGGTTTCTTTAACCATGAAGGCCTGATTCACGCAGTCTCCTCTGAACAGTTGATGTTGAGATGTCTGTTACTTGAACTCTGTGATGCATTTATTTGGGCTGGTAACTCTGCTGCAGAGGAGAAGTTCATTAGAGGTAATTCTGGGGCTTTCTTTCCTGTGGTGTTCCTCATGAGAGCCAGTTTCATCATAGTCGCAAGAACCATCAAGCCCTGCAATTTAAGAAACTTTCAAAGTTCTCTTTGCTTATTTGAGCTATTCTTGCCATAATGTGGACTTGGTCTTTTACCAAATAGGGCTATCTTCTGTATACCACCCCTACCTTGTCACAACATAACTGATTGGCTCAAACGCATTAAGAAGGAAAGAAATACCACAAATTAACTTTTACAAGGCACACCTGTTAATTGAAATGCATTCCAGGTGACTACCTCATGAAGCTGGTTGAGAGAATGCCAAGAGTGTGCAAAGCTGTCAGAGGCAAAGGGTTTGACTTTGAAGAATCTCAAATATAAAATCTATTTTGATTTGTTTTAACACTTTTTTTGGTTAGTACATGATATGTGTTATTTCATAGTTTTAATGTCTTCTTATTATACAATGTAGAAAATAGTAAAAATTAAGAAAAACCTTTGAGTAGGTGTGTTAACTCGACTGGTACTGTATAATAAATCAAGATTTTATAACACAAAAGAGAAATAACAACAAGGTTTTTGTTTTTGCAATTTTTCTATTTTATAACATCACACTCTGAATAATGCTTGTTAGTAGCTGACATGTCTGTGTGACTTTGTTCCCATGCTTAAATAAATGACAGCACTGATGAACCTTGGAGTATTTACCCATTTTGTATGGAACATTAAGTCAAACTCTTCATACTGAGCTTTACAGTAGTTATCCTTTCATGTCTTAAGGTGTATTCAAAATTCGAAAAAAAAAGTCATAGGGCGCAGGTTACCTAGCGGTTACAGCGTTGGGCCAGGTGTACGTAACCCTAAGGTGCCGTACTACTTTGGCTGACCCTATAAAACACATTTTACTGCACCCATTTGGTGTGACAATAAAACATATTTATTTTATAGCCCACTCTGTGATGGGTATTATGGGAATGTGCTGTGTATGTACACGCAGTGCGTTTGGAAAGTATTCAGGCCCCTTAACTTTTTACCGTTGTGGAAATTCTTAAACAGGGACACTCAAAGTACATTTTAAATGAATCATTGTTTGTCAGCGAGCTGGAGAGTTTCCAACAAACTTAATGCACCATAGTGAATGTCTGTCAGAAGCTCTGCTAGGGCAGTCCCAGCAATTGTCTGTGTATGGCTGTGTATAAGACAAGTTATATTTGCATGATTTAGCATAATTAATTCATCATTACCGTTTTGTTTAATTCATAATGCCGACCAATACTGACTGGTTCATAACATGTGACATACCAATACCTCACGAGGCTTCTTCTCTTTAAGCTGAGACCTTGACATATTAAGTTGTCAAAACAAGGTCTAGGCGTACTGCCAAATTGCAGATACTGATAAGGATGAGGATTTGTTCAGTCAGTCACTTGCTGTTATTAGAACAGCACATGTATAAAATGTCCATCGAATTACAGCCTTGTTCTAAAATTGATTAAATACATTTTTTCCCTCATCAATATACACCAAACCATAAGGACAAAGCGAAAACGGGTTACATTCTTTTTATTTTACAAATGTATTAATAATAAAGAGCAGACACCAAATTTCATAATTATTCAGACCCTTTGCTATGAGACTCAAGTGAGCTCAGATGCATCCTGTTTCCATTGATCATCCTTGATGTTTCTACAACTTGATTGTGGTCTACCTGTGGTAAATTCAAATGATATGACATGATTTGGACAGGCACACCTGTCTGTATAAGTTCACACAGTTGACAGTGTATGTCAGAGCAAAAATCAAGCCGGACAATTGGAAGGAATTGTCAGTAGAACTCTGAGACAGGATTGTGTCGAGGCACAGATCTGGGGAAGGTTACCAACAAATTTCTGCAGCATTGAAGTTCGCCAAGAACACAGTGGCCACAATCATTCTTAAATGGAAGAAGTTTCGAACCATCAAGACTCTTCCTAGGGCTGGCTGCACGGTGATCATCTCAAGGATGATCACTGGAAACAGGATGCACCTGAGCTCAATTTCGAGTCCCATAGCAAATGGTTTGAATACTTCTGTAAATAAGGTATTTGTTTTTTACTTTTAATAAATGTGCAAACATTTCTAACAATATTTTTTGTTTTGTCATTATGGGGTATTGTGTGTAGATTGAGGGGGGGGAAATAATTTAATCAATTTTAGAACAAGGCTGTATTGTAACAAAATGTGGGAAAAGTCAAGGGGTCTAAATACTTTCCGAAGGCACTGTATATGTACAGTACCAGTCAAACGTTTGGACACCGTCTCATTCCAGTGTTTGTCTTTATTTGTTTATTTTCTACATTGTAGAATAATAGTGAAGATATCAGAACTATGAACTAACATATGGAATCATGTAGTTACCAAAAAAGGTGTTAAAGAAATCAGTAAATTGTGTATTTGAGTTTCTTCAAAGTAGCCACCCTTTGCCTTGATGAGCACACTCTTGGCATTCTCTCAACCAGCTTCATGGAGGACAGTCCATCATTACATGAAGGTCAGTCAAAATGGTGCTGATAGAGGGCAGCTGTTCTTCTAGCCCCTAGGCAACTTTGCAGTATTTTTATTTTTGTGTTTTTTCTTACATTATTAGGTCAGAAACTTGTTATTACGTACAGTGCGGAATAACTTTTGGATATCAGAGCGGTGGTAACTTACCAGCATTACGATAAGGTATACGATTTCCCGAATCGGATCCTTTGTTCGTACCCACGAGGGCAATAGAACTGTTTCCAAAGGCTGATCCAAAACACCGCTGGCGGAGTAGAGGTACTCAGAGTGGACTTCCAAGTATATTACTCGCTAATGTTCAGTCTCTGGACAATAAAGTTGATGAGCTGAGGGCATGGATTTCCTTGCAGGGAGACATCTGGGATTGTAACATGCTCTGTTTCACAGAAACATGGCTCTCCGTACAGCCAGTTGGTTTCTCAGTTCAACCCGTAGACAGGATTAAATCTCTTCGGGAAGAAGGAGGGCGGGGATGTATGTTTCATGATTAACTACTCATGGTGTGATTATGATAATATACAGGAACTCAAGTTATTTTTTTTCCCCGACCTAGATTACCTCAATCAAATGCCAATCCTATTACCTCCCAAGATAATTCTCTTCGGTTAGTCACAGCCATGTATATTCCCCCTCAAGCCGATACCACGGCAGCCCTCGAAGAACTTCACTGAACTTTATGCAAACTGGAAACCACATATCCTGAGGATGCATTTATTGAAGCTGGGGATTTGAACAAAGCAAATTTTAGGAAAATGCTACCGAAGTTCTATCAACACATTGACTGAAGTACAATGGCTTGTGAAAGTATTCACTCCCTTGGCATTTTTCATATTTTGTTGCCTTACACCTGGAATTAAAATGTATTTTTGGGGGGTTTGTGTAATTGTATTTACACAACATGCCTACCACTTTGAAGATGCAAAATAGTGTTTGTGAAACAAACAAGAAATAAGACAAAAAAACAGAACTTGAGCGTGCATAACTATTCACTCCCTCAAAGTCAATAGTTTGTAGAGACACCTTTTGCAGCAACTACAGCTGCAAGTCTCTTGGTATGTCTCTATAAGCTTGGCACATCTAGCCACTGGGATTTTTGCCCATTCTTCAAGGTACAACTGCTCCAGCTCCTTCGAGTTGGATGGGTTCCTGCTGGTGTACATCAATCTTTAAGTCATACCACAGATTCTCAATTGGATTGAGGTCTGGGCTTTTGACTAGGTCATTCCAATACTTTTAAATGTTTCTCCTTAAACCAATTGAGTGTTGCTTTAGCAGTATGCTTAGGGTCATTGCCCTGCTGGAAGGTGAACCTATGTCCCAGTCTCAAATATCTGGAAGACTGAAACAGATTTCCCTCAAGAATGTCCCTGTATTTAGCACTATCCATCATTCCTTCAATTCTGACCAGTTTCCCAGTCCCTGCTGATGAAAAACAGCCCCACTGCTTGATGCTGCCACCATGCTTCACTGTGGGGATAGTGTTCTCGGGTGATGGGGTGTTGAGTTTGCACCAGACATAGCATTTTCCTTGATGGACAAAAAGCTCAAAGTCAGTCTAATCTGACCAGAGTACCTTCTTCCACATGCTTGGGGAGTCTCCCACATGCCTTTTGGCAAACACCATTTTTTCCCCGTTAAACAATGGCTTTTTCTGGTCGCTCTGTGCAGTGTACAGCTTAAGGTGGTCCTGTGGACAGATACTCCAATCTTTGCTGTGGAGATTTGCAACTCCTTCAGGTTTATCTTTGGTCTTATCGTTGACTCTGTTTAATGCCCTCCTTGACTGGTCTCCGTGAGTTTTGGTGGGTGGGCCCTCTCTTGGCACATTTGTGGTGGTGCCATAATCTTTCAATTTTTCAATGGTGCTCCGTGGGATGTTCAAGGTTTCTGGTATTTTTTTATAACCCAACCCTGATTTGTACTTCTCCACAACTTTGTCCCTGACCTGTTTGGAGAGCTCCTTGGTCTTCATAGTGCCGCTTGCTTGCTGGTGCCCCTTGCTTAGAGGTGTTGCAGACTCTGGGGCCTTTCAAAACAGGTGTAGATATCCTGAGATCATGTGATACTTAGATTGCACACGTGGACTTTAAATAATTATGTGACTTCTGAAAGTAATTGGTTGCACCAGATCTTATTTAGGGGCTTCATAGCAAAGGGGGTGAATACATATGCATGCACCACTTTTCCGTTTTGAATTTGAATTTTCTTTCAACAAATTTTTCACTTCACCAATTTGGACTATTTTGTATGTCCATTACATAAAATCCAAATAAAAATCAATTGAAATTACAGGTTGTAATGCATCAAAATAGGAAAAAACACCAAGGGGGATGAACTTTTGCAAGGCACTGTACCCATTCAATGCTGGTTTGACCAATCGGAATCCATACTTCAATATTTTTTTTATCCCGAGGGCTAGGATATGTTCCGGGTAGCCTCTGAGAATAACATTGAATACGCTGATACGGTGACTGAGTTTATCAGGAAGTGTACAGGAGTGTTATGGTGAGTGAATGAGGACCCAAAAGCGAACTAACTTAAACAGAGCTTCTTTAATAACCAAACATAGGTAGGCTCAGATAGACCGGCAGATTCCGACAGGACAGGACAAGGTTACAGCAAACATGACGATAGTCTGGCTCAGGCATGAAACACAAACAAGAATCCGACAAGGACAGGAACAGAAACAGAGAGAGATATAGGGACCTAATCAGAGGGAAAAAGGGAACAGGTGGGAAACGGGGTGAATGGGTAGTTAGAGGAGACAAGGAACAGCTGGGAGAAAGCGGGGGAGAAAAGGTAACCTAACAACGACCAGCAGAGGGAGACAGGGTGAAGGGAAAGGACAGAGACAAGACACAACATGACAGTACCCCCCCACTCACCGAGCGCCTCCTGGCGCACTCGAGGAGGAAACCTGGCGGCAACGGAGGAAATCCTCGATCAGCGCACGGTCCAGCACGTCCCGAGAGGGAACCCAACTCCTCTCCTCAGGACCGTACCCCTCCCAATCGACAAGGTACTGGTGACCACGGCCCCGAGGACGCATGTCCAAAATCCTGCGGACCCTGTAGATGGGTGCGCCCTCGACAAGGATGGGGGGGGGGGGGGGAAGACGAGCGGGGGCGCGAAGAACGGGCTTAATACAGGAGACATGGAAGACCGGGTGGACGCGACGAAGGTATCGCGGAAGAAGAAGTCGAACTGCGACAGGATTAATGACCCGAGAAATACGGAACGGACCAATGAACCGCGGGGTCAACTTGCGAGAAGCCGTCTTAAGGGGAAGGTTCTGAGTGGAGAGCCAAACTCTCTGACCGCGACAATATCTAGGACTCTTAGTTCTACGCTTATTAGCAGCCCTCACAGTCTGCGCCCTATAACGGCAAAGTGCAGACCTGACCCTCTTCCAGGTGCGCTCGCAACGTTGGACAAAAGCCTGAGCGGAGGGGACGCTGGACTCGGCGAACTGAGATGAGAACAGCGGAGGCTGGTACCCGAGGCTACTCTGAAAAGGAGATAGCCCGGTCGCAGACGAAGGAAGCGAGTTGTGGGCGTATTCTGCCCAGGGGAGCTGTTCTGACCAAGACGCAGGGTTGCGAAAAGAAAGACTGCGTAAGATGCGACCAATAGTCTGATTGGCCCGTTCTGCTTGACCGTTAGACTGGGGGTGAAAGCCGGAAGAGAGACTGACGGAAGCCCCAATCAAACGGCAAAACTCCCTCCAAAATTGAGACGTGAATTGCGGACCTCTGTCCGAAACGACGTCTGACGGAAGGCCATGAATTCTGAAAACATTCTCGATGATGATTTGTGCCGTCTCTTTAGCAGAAGGAAGCTTAGCAAGGGGAATGAAATGAGCCGCCTTAGAGAACCTATCGACAACCGTAAGAATAACAGTCTTCCCCGCTGACGAAGGCAGTCCGGTGACAAAATCTAAGGCGATGTGAGACCACGGTCGAGAGGGAATAGGACGCGGCCTGAGACGGCCGGCAGGAGGAGAGTTACCGGACTTAGTCTGCGCGCAGACCGAACAAGCAGCCACGAAACGACGCGTGTCATGCTCCCGGGTGGGCCACCAAAAACGCTGGCGAATGGAAGCAAGCGTACCCCGAACGCCAGGGTGGCCGGCTAACTTGGCAGAGTGAGCCCACTGAAGAACGGCCAGACGAGTAGGAACGGGAACGAAAAGAAGGTTCCTAGGACAAGCGCGCGGCGACGGAGTGTGAGTGAGCGCTTGTTTTACCTGCCTCTCAATTCCCCAGACAGTCAACCCGACAACACGCCCCTCAGGGAGAATCCCCTCGGGGTCAGTGGAGGCTACTGAAGAACTGAAGAGACGAGACAAAGCATCAGGCTTGGTGTTCTTAGAGCCCGGACGATAAGAAATCACGAACTCGAAACGAGCGAAAAACAGCGCCCAACGCGCCTGACGCGCATTAAGTCGTTTGGCAGAACGGATGTACTCAAGGTTCCTATGGTCAGTCCAAACGACAAAAGGAACGGTCGCCCCCTCCAACCACTGTCGCCATTCGCCTAGGGCTAACCGGATGGCGAGCAGTTCGCGGTTACCCACATCATAGTTACGTTCCGACGGCGACAGGCGATGAGAAAAATACGCGCATGGGTGGACCTTGTCGTCAGAGAGGGAGCGCTGAGAAAGAATGGCTCCCACGCCCACCTCTGACGCGTCAACCTCGACAACGAACTGTCTAGAGACGTCAGGTGTAACAAGGATAGGAGCGGATGTAAAACGATTCTTGAGGAGATCAAAAGCTCCCTGGGCGGAAACGGACCACTTAAAGCACGTCTTGACAGAAGTAAGGGCTGTGAGAGGAGCTGCCACCTGACCGAAATTACGGATGAAACGACGATAGAAGTTCGCGAAGCCGAGAAAGCGCTGCAGCTCGACGCGTGACTTAGGGACGGGCCAATCAATGACAGCTTGGACCTTAGCGGGATCCATCTTAATGCCTTCAGCGGAAATAACAGAACCGAGAAATGTGACGGAGGAGGCATGAAAAGTGCACTTCTCAGCCTTCACAAAAAGACAATTCTCTAAAAGGCGCTGGAGGACACGTCGAACGTGCTGAACATGAATCTGGAGTGACGGTGAAAAAATCAGGATATCGTCAAGGTAAACGAAAACAAAGATGTTCAGCATGTCTCTCAGGACATCATTGACTAATGCCTGAAAGACAGCTGGAGCGTTAGCGAGGCCGAAAGGAAGAACCCGGTATTCAAAGTGCCCTAACGGAGTGTTAAACGCCGTCTTCCACTCGTCCCCCTCCCTGATGCGCACGAGATGGTAAGCGTTACGAAGGTCCAACTTAGTGAAAAACCTGGCTCCCTGCAGGATCTCGAAGGCTGAAGACATAAGAGGAAGCGGATAACGATTCTTCACTGTTATGTCATTCAGCCCTCGATAATCTATGCAGGGGCGCAGAGACCCGTCCTTCTTCTTGACAAAAAAAAACCCCGCTCCGGCGGGAGAGGAGGAGGGGACTATGGTACCGGCGTCAAGAGCTACAGACAAATAATCTTCGAGAGCCTTACGTTCGGGAGCCGACAGAGAGTATAGTCTACCCCGGGGGGGGGTGGTTCCCGGAAGGAGATCAATACTACAATCATACGACCGGTGTGGAGGAAGAGAGGTGGCCCTGGACCGACTGAACACCGTGCGCAGATCGTGATATTCCTCCGGCACCCCTGTCAAATCACCAGGCTCCTCCTGTGAAGAAGAGACAGAGGAAACAGGAGGGATAGCAGACATTAAACATTTCACATGACAAGAGACGTTCCAGGAGAGGATAGAATTACTAGACCAATTAATGGAAGGATTATGACAAACTAGCCAGGGATGGCCCAAAACAACAGGTGTAAAAGGTGAACGAAAAATTAAAAAAGAAATGGTTTCACTATGATTACCAGAAACAGTGAGGGTTAAAGGTAGCGTCTCACGCTGAATCCTGGGGAGAGGACTACCATCCAGGGCGAACAAGGCCGTGGGCTCCTTTAACTGTCTGAGAGGAATGTCATGTTCCCGAGCCCAGGTCTCGTCCATAAAACAGCCCTCCGCCCCAGAGTCTATTAAGGCACTGCAGGAAGCTGACGAACCGGTCCAGCGTAGATGGACCGACAAGGTAGTGCAGGATCTTGAAGGAGAGACAGGAGTAGTAGCGCTCACCAGTAGCCCTCCGCTTACTGACGAGCTCTGGCCTTTTACTGGACATGAAGTGACAAAATGACCAGCGGAACCGCAATAGAGACAGAGGCGGTTGGTGATTCTCCGTTCCCTCTCCTTAGTCGAGATGCGGATACCTCCCAGCTGCATGGGCTCAGCACCCGAGCCGGCAGAGGAAGATGGTAGTGATGCGGAGAGGGGGGCGACGGAGAGCGCGAGCTCCTTTCCACGAGCTCGGTGACGAAGATCAACCCGTCGCTCAATGCGAATAGCGAGTTCAATCAAGGAATCCACGCTGGAAGGAACCTCCCGGGAGAGAATCTCATCCTTTACCTCTGCGCGGAGACCCTCCAGAAGACGAGCGAGCAAGGCCGGCTCGTTCCAGCCACTGGAGACAGCAAGAGTGCGAAACTCAATAGAGTAGTCTGTTATGGATCGATTGCCTTGACATAGGGAAGACAGGGCCCTGGAAGCCTCCCCAAAAACAGATCGATCAAAAACCCGTATCATCTCCTCCTTAAAGTCCTGATACTGGTTAGTACACTCAGCCCTTGCCTCCCAGATTGCCGTGCCCCACTCACGAGCCCGTCCAATAAGGAGAGATATGACGTAGGCGACACGAGCAGTGCTCCTGGAGTAAGTGTTGGGCTGGAGAGAAAACACAATATCACACTGGGTGAGGAACGAGCGGCATTCAGTGGGCTCCCCAGAGTAACACGGCGGGTTATTGATTCTGGGCTCCGGAGATTCGAAAGCCCTGGAAGTGGCCGGTGGATCGAGGCGGAGATGGTGAACCTGTTCTGTGAGGTTGGAGACTTGGGTGGCCAGGGTCTCAACGGCATGTCGAGCAGCAGACACTTCCTGCTCGTGTCTGCCTAGCATCGCTCCCTGGATCCCGACGGCTGAGTGGAGAGGATCCGAAGTCGCTGGGTCCATTCTTGGTCGGATTCTTCTGTTATGGTGAGTGAATGAGGACCCAAAAGCGAACTAACTTAAACAGAGCTTCTTTAATAACCAAACATAGGTAGGCTCAGATAGACCGGCAGATTCCGACAGGACAGGACAAGGTTACAGCAAACATGACGATAGTCTGGCTCAGGCATGAAACACAAACAAGAATCCGACAAGGACAGGAACAGAAACAGAGAGAGATATAGGGACCTAATCAGAGGGAAAAAGGGAACAGGTGGGAAACGGGGTGAATGGGTAGTTAGAGGAGACAAGGAACAGCTGGGAGAAAGCGGGGGAGAAAAGGTAACCTAACAACGACCAGCAGAGGGAGACAGGGTGAAGGGAAAGGACAGAGACAAGACACAACATGACAAGGAGATGTGACTGACCATTAAAATCTACCCTAACCAGAAACCGTGGATAGATGGCAGCATTTGTGCCAAACAAAGCGAGAAACCACTGCATTTAACCATGGCAAGATGACTGGGAATATGGTTGAATACAAACAGGGTTGTTATTCCCTCTGTAAGGCAATCACATGCAAAATGTCAGTATAGAGACAAAGTGGAGTAGCAATTCAATGTCTCATACACGAGACGTACGTGTCAGGGTCTACAGACAATCACGAACTACAAAAGGAAAACCAGCCACATCGGACACCAACGTCTTGCTTCCAGATAAGCTAAACACCTTCTTCGCCTGCTTTGAGGATAACACATTGCCACTGAGGCGGTCCGCTACCAAGGACTGTAGGTTCTGCTTCTCCGTGGCCAACATGATTAAAACATTTAAGCTTGTTAACCCTCGCAAGGCTGCCGTGCCAGATGGCATCCCTAGCCTGTCCACCAAGCATGCACAGACCAGGTGGCTGGAGTGTTTACGGACATATTCAATCTCCCTGTCCCAGTCTGCTGTCCCCACATGCTTCAAGATGGCCACCATTTTTCCTGTACCCAAGAAAGCAAAGGTACCTGAACTAAATGTCTATTGCCCCATTGCATCCACTTCTGTCATTAGGAAGTGCTTTGAGAGACTAGTCATGGATCATATCACCACTACCTTACCTGACACCCTAGACCCACTTCAATTTGCATACCCCCTCAATAGATCCACAGTTGATACAATCTCCATTGCACTGCACTATCCCATCTGGACAAGAGGAAAACCTAAGTAAGAATGCTGTTCATTGACTATAGATCAGAATTCAGCACCTTAGTACCCTCCAATCTCATCATTAAGCTCGGGGCCCTGGGTCTGCACCCCGCCCTGTGCAACTGGGTCCTGGACTTCCTGACAGGCCACCCCGAGGTGGTGAAGGTAGGAAACATCGCCACTTTGCTGATCCTCAACACTGTGGCCCCATAGGGTTGCGTGCTCAGCCCCCTCCTGTACTCCCTATTCACCTAGGACTGCGTGGCCACGTCATTGTGCAGACACAACAGTAGTATTCTTGATTACCATCAATGACGAGACAGCCTACAGGGAGGTGGTAAGGGCTCTGAGTGTGGTGCCATGAAAAAAATAACCCCTCACTTCGTCAAAACAAAGGAGCTGATCATGGACTTCAGGAAACAGCAAAGGGAGCACCCCCCTTTCCACATCAACGGGACCGCAGTGGAGAAGGTGGAAAGCTTCAAGTTCCTCGGCGTACACGTCACTGACAAACTGAAATGGTCCACCCACACAGACAGTGTGGTGAACAAGGCGCAACAGAGAAATGTTAGATATTACTTGTTCGACATTACTGCACTGTTGGAGCTACAAACTCAAGCATTTCGCTATACCCGCAATAACATCTGCTAAACATGTATGTGACCATAAAAATTTGATTTGGCGTCAGGATCGACAATGGTCAAAACCATGAGGGCCAGGAAAAAACAGACTGGGATAGGAGCTAGGAGAAACGCTGGTTGACTTGGCAAAACAAGATGAACTGGCACAGAGAGAAACACAGGGATCAATACACCGGGGACTAATGATTGGGGACTAATCACCAAGACAGGTGAAATAGATGAAGGCATGACAGTACCCCCACCCTCTAGGGACGCCACCTGGGTGACTGGGATTTCGGTGGTGAAAGTTGGCGATGAGGGCCGGGTCCAGGATGTCTCTAGCGGGAACCCAGCACCTCTCCTCCGGGCCGTAACCATCCCAGTCAACCAGGTACTGGAAACCCCTGCCCCGTGGTCGAACACCCAGGAGGCATTTCACCGTGTATGCCAGATGGCCATCGATGACGGGGGGAATGGGCCTGGAGACAGACGACTAAGGGCTGTGAGACACAGGATTAATCCTAGACACATGGAAAGTTGTGTGAATACGGAGGGTACAGGGTAACACAAGATGGACAGCAGTGGAACTAAGGACCCTAGAGATGGGAAAAGGACCAATGAGATGGGGGGGAACAGTTTGCGGGACTCCACTCGAAGGTGCAGGTCCCGAGTGGAAAGCGCCATACCCTCTGCCCAATGCGGTAGCGGGGAGCTGGAGTCCGGCGACGGTCCACTTGTCAACGATACCGAAAGTTGGTCTTGAGAAGTGCCGCTTGAGCTCTTCTCCAGGTACGTCGACAGTGGAGGACAAACATCTGGGCCGAGGGTACGTGGACCTCTTGCTCTTGTTCTGGGAAGAGTGGAGGTTGATACCCCCATTGAGCACTCAAAACGGGAGAGTCCTGTGGCTGAACAGGGAAGGGTGTTCCGAGCATACTCCACCCAGACCAGTTGTCGACTCCAGGTAGTGGGGTTGGTTGAGACCAGGCATCTTATGGTGGTTTCTAGGTCCTGGTTAGCTCGCGCTGACTGCCCGTTGGATTGGGGATGGAATCCGGAGGACAGGCTGGCCAACAACCCAATAAGGGTGCAGAAATGGGTGGCCTTGGAGAACCGGTCCACTACCGTCAGAATGACAATGTTGCCATCAGATGGAGGGAGCCCAGTGACCAAGTATACAAAGTATACAAGCGGTGGACACTTTTCCCGTGCTTTTAGGGCCCATAATGCAGTTCTTCAATTCTTCTGAAAATGGGTATGGCTTCACAACGGTTTCAGATTTGAACTAAATGATGAAAAATATGCAGCCGAAGTCCAACAAATTAATTTCTTTAACTAATTATGCCAAACATTAAAATGTTGAGTAATGTAATAAAGTCATGATTTAAATCAATTACATTACATGTTATGTTGGCTGACAATTTGTTAGCTACACTATCCTTACGAACCACATAGCATTACAGCAGTATGTACCGGTATGCTAGTTACCTAATGTGAGTTGGCTACTAATACATCGAACTTGCCATGCAGTATATTAACTATATGCTAACTATGCAGCTTTTATTGACTTGATTATTCACTTCATTCTTAGCTAAGTGGTATAGTCGTTGTGCCTTCTCAATGGACATTGTTAATTCTGGCCATCTACTCTGATTTCAGAGCACTCTCGTCTGAGTGTTCCAGAGCGCAGAATAACTGAATTTATGAACGCTGCGTCATGCGTCATAGGTGTTGCGTCATGCGTAATGATGTCAATCACAGCACACTGGCTACTAGGTAAGTCACTTGATAAGTTAATTATGTCCTGTTTATTTCTTTCTAGGACTTTGACATTGACATTGTGTCGGTGATCAACGACACTGTGGGCACCATGATGACCTGTGGATACGATGACCATCACTGTGAAATAGGCCTAATTGTCGGTGAGTCTCACCAGGATCCTGTTGCACGTACAGTGGGGAGAACAAGTATTTGATAACCTGCAAAATCGGCAGTGTTTCCTACTTACAAAGTATGTAGAGGTCTGTAATTTTTATCATAGGTACACTTCAACTGTGAGCGACGGAATCTTAAACAAAAATCCAGAAAATAACATTGTATGATTTTTAAGTAATTAATTAGCATTTTATTGCATGACAATAAAATACCAACCAGTAAGAATTCCGGCTCTCACAGACCTGTTAGTTTTTCTTTAAGAAGCCCTCCTGTTCTCCACTCATTACCTGTATTAACTGCACCTGTTTGAACTCGTTACCTGTATAAAAGACACCTGTCCACACACTCTATCAAACAGACTCCGACCTCTCCACAATGGCCAAGACCAAAGAGCTGTGTAAGGACATCAGGGATAAAATTGTAGACCTGCACAAGGCTGGGATGGGCTACAGGACAATAGGCAAGCAGCTTGGTGAGAAGGTAACAACTGTTGGCTCAATTATTAGAAAATGGAAGAAGTTCAAGATGACGGTCAATCACCCTTGGTCTGGGGCTCCATGCAAGATCTCACCTCGTGGGGCATCAATGATCATGAGGAAGGTGAAGGATCAGCCCAGAACTACACGGCAGGACCTGGTCAATGACCTGAAGAGAGCTGGGACCACAGTCTCAAAGAAAACCATTAGTAACACACTACGCCGTCATGGATTAAAATTCTGCAGCGCACGCAAGGTCCCCCTGCTCAAGCCAGCGCATGTCCAGGCCCGTCTGAAGTTTGCCAATGACCATCTGGATGATCCAGAGGAGGAATGGGAGAAGGTCATGTGGTCTGATGAGACAAAAATATAGCTTTTTGGTCTAAACTCCACTCGCCGTGTTTGGAGGAAGAAGAAGGATGAGTACAACCCCAAGAACACCATCCCAACCGTGAAGCATGGAGGTGGGAACATCATTCTTTGGGGATGCTTTTCTGCAAAGGGGACAGGACGACTGCACCGTATTGAGGGGAGGATGGAAGGGGCCATGTATCGTGAGATCTTGGCCAACAACCTCCTTCCCTCAGTAAGAGCATTGAAGATGGGTCGTGGCTGGGTCTTCCAGCATGACAACGACCCGAAACACACAGCCAGGGCAACTAAGGAGTGGCTCCGTAAGAAGAATCTCAAGGTCCTGGAGTGGCCTAGCCAGTCTCCAGACCTGAACCCAACAGAAAATCTTTGGAGGGAGCTGTAAGTCTGTATTGCCCAGCGACAGCTCCGAAACCTGAAGGATCTGGAGAAGGTCTGTATGGAGGATGGGCCAAAATCCCTGCTGCAGTGTGTGCAAACCTGGTCAAGAACTACAGGAAACGTATGATATCTGTAATTGCAAACAAAGGTTTCTGTACCAAATATTAAGTTCTGCTTGTCTGATGTATCAAATACTTATGTCATGCAATAAAATGCAAATGAATGACTTAAAAGTCATACAATGTGATTTTCTGGATTTTTTTTAGATTCCGTCTCTCACAGTTGAAGTGTACCTATGATAAAAATTACAGACCTCTACATGCTTGTAAGTAGGAAAACCTGCAAAATCGGCAGTGTATCAAATGTTCTCCCCACTGTATATGGGGATTAGTGAAAATGTGTGATATAGCATAGTAGGGTTGGGTGTCTGATTTGACAGACAACGGTTTAGCCTATTTGAACTTGACTGGCGCCTCGCAGTGGCAGCGCACAGCACGAGTGACATTCCAAATATTTTTCCTATTTGCCATAACCCATTTCAATAAATGTTATATACATTTACATTTTAGTCATTTAGCAAACGATCTTATCCAGAGCGACTTAAAGTTAGTGCATTCATCTTAAGATGGCTAGGTTGGACAACAAAAACTGTATCTCAGTCATTCCTCAATAAAGTAGCTATCAGCAAATTCAGAACTAGTCGGGGGGGAAATCAAGTTCGTGCAGGGGTTTGATGGCACAAGCGGGGAGCCCATCCAAAAGCGTATTGCAGTAGATGACAAGTGCCTGGGTTAGGGAAAGGGGGATACTTAGTCAGCTGAATGCCTTCAACTGAAATGTGTCTTCTGCATTTAACCCAACCCCTCTGAATCAGTGAGGTGCTGCCTTGACATCCACGTCTTTGGCGCCTGGGGAACAGTGGGTTAACTGCCTTGCTCAGGGGCAGAATGACAGCTCGGGATTCGATCCAGAAACCTTTTGGTTACTGGCCCAAGGCTCTAACCACTAGGCTACCTGCTGCCACTAGGACCTGTGCCGCTTCCTGTGTGAGGTAGGGTTGTACCCTAAGAATGTTGTAGAGCAGAGTCACTGACTTTGATATTTGCAGAGAACGCCAGGGTGTTGTCCAGGGTCACACCAAGGTTCTTTGCTCTACGGGAGGGGGACAGTCTTGAATCCTGACTGGTTTGGGTCAAGAAGATTGTTCTGAGAAGATAGCGAGAGAGTTGGTCAGAGACTGCGCGCTGAAGTGTAATGGAAAGACAATGAATGGATACCGGTCTGTAGTGTGACGTCAGAGGGGTCGAGTGTTGGTTTTGAGGTGGGGAGCGACTCTGGCCATTTTGAAGGCAGAGGACGCAGCTAGTGGTCAGGGATGAGTTGATGAGAGAAGTGAGGAGTGGGAGAAGGTTCCCAGACATCTGGAAGAGGGGATATGGTCGAACAAGCAGGTTGTTGGTCGGCCGGACCTCACTAGTCGCAGGATTTCATCTGGAGAGAGAGGGGAGAAAGAAGTCAAGGCGTAGGGTAGTTGTGTGAGTGGGACCAGTGGACTCAATAGGCTGAGTGAATGAGGAGCGGATGTCATCAACTTTCTTTTCAAAGTAGTTGACAAAGTCGTAGGGAGGGATTGGAGAATTAAGGAGGGAAAAGGTGGAAAATAGTTTCCTACGGATAGAGGCAGAAGCCTAACATTTTGATTGATAGAAAGTGGCTCTAGCAGCAGAAGGTAGAGAGAAGGGAATGAAAGGATGATTGGTTGAAAACAACACTTTTTCGCTCAGCTGCCCGCAGCCCTGTAAGCTCGCAATGAGTCAGAGTAGGAGGGGAGGGCTGAGCAGAAGGGGAGGGCCGAGACGGCCGGGAGGAAAGGGGGCAGTGGGTGTCCTAGGATGCGGAAAGGGAGAAGAGTAAGGTTGAAGAGGCAAATTCAGGAGACGGGGAGAAGGATTTAGCAGAAGCAGAGATGATAGGATAGAAGAAGAGAGAATAGTGAGAGCGAAGATTGCGACGGCGCATGCCCATCTGTGTAGGGTTGGAGGAGAGGGAGACATAAAAGGAAACAAAGTAATGATCAGAGACCTGGAGGGGGGTTGCAGTGAGATTAGTAGGTAAACAGCCTCTAGTAAAGATGATGTAAAGTGTATTCTCTGCCTTGTGAGTGGGAGGGGACCGGGAAAGGGTGAGGTCAAAAGAGGCAAAGAGTGGGAAGAAATTAATTGAAGACAGACATCGGGAGGTTGAAGTCGCCCAGTACGAAGAGGGGTGACCATCAGGAAATTAGCTTATGAAGGTGTCAAGCTCATTGAGGAACTCTAAATGTACCTGGTGGGCAATAGATGACAACAATGTTAAGCTTAAGCGGACAAGTGACAGTATCAAGGAATTCAAATGAGGAGATTGACAGGTTAGTGAGGGAGAAAATATCATCTCCATTTAGGAGAAATTAGTAGGCCTGTGCCAGCACTTTGACAACCAGATGCTCTTGTACTACGAGAGAATACGTAGTCTGATGAAGAGAGCAGCTGGAGTAGCAGTGTTCTCTGGGGTGGTCCAGGTCTCCGTCAGGGCCAAAAAGTCTAGGGACTGAATGGCAGCATAGGCTGAGATGAATTCAGCGCTCTTGACCGCAGATCGGCAGTTCCAAACACTGCCGGGAACCAGGAATTCATGGGTTGTGTGTGCGCAGGGTACACTAAATTAGAAGGGTTGCAGCAAAGGGGTGGGGAAGATCTAATGCCTAGAAGGAGACACAGGTATAGAAACCACACATGGTTGCCAATGCTACAAAAGAGCAAAAGGAGATCATTTGAAAATAACAAGGTTAGATCCTCAAGCGAGAGAGTGGTGCCTTCCTCAAACAACTCGGCAGAACTGTCTTTGTTTCGGCGACGAGACCGGCGCTGACACGACCGTCGCTTACAGCTGGGGCTGAGAAAACAGGGAAGACCTAAGTACTAACATTAATTGCTAATTATCTAACAGAGGTGAAGTGCACACCTCCCGGTACTAATTGTTGATTTCCTAGGAGAGGAGAAACCACTCCCCCTACAATGCAGCCGCTGATTACCAAAACAACAACAGTCAAATATTGACCTGCTCATTAATCCTGGTTGATAGTGCAACAATCAGCTGCAAGTTATGAGCAGTGAGCAGTTCACACACCAAATAGGCTACTGGGAAGACAGACTGCACTTAAAGTAGCTAGCAAAAAGACAGTACAGGACAAAAGATTAAGAAAATACTTATACTGAACGCAAAAGAGAGCAAAAAATTCCACCAAAGCAGTGCAAAATGTCCAGTCAGAAAATATTGTTTTTCTCTCTTGTCGGATGCAAGGGCCATATAGCCTAAACTTGTAAAAAATGTAAATAATGAACACTTCTTAAGTATCTCCATAAGTATTTAGAAGTTTTTTAAAAAGTAGGCTATATTTCTTTCTCTTTCCATTCGATAGGCTTTGAATATGACTTTGGGCTACGCTTTCATCGTTTTAAGCATTCATGGCTTCCTCCTGATCAAACCATTAATAATTCTAACGGGAGTTCCATCTCAAAAAGTTGTTTCAATGGTCTAAAAAATGTAAGGTAGCCAGAGTAGGGATGGGCATTTTAAATAATTTCACTATCGAATAATATCTAGATTTTTTTTCTCTCGAATATCTGGATTTTCGAAATACATGTGTTTAAAAAAAAAAAAATTGTTTAAACTTGGTAACTGGCTTACTGTGCAGCCTATGCGACTCGGGAGATCTGTTTGCTTGCAGCAGTGTGGGGGATGGGCAGGGGCCAATAAGTTTGACATGAGGGAGAGAGTAGCCATGCAGACCCGCGCTAGTTTGACAAACTTGTAGATACCGTAGGTTATCTATCATCCCATCTTCTAGTGCTTCTCTTGACTGCATCAAATCGATGTGATGAAGTTAGCTAAAATAGATTAGCCTAAGATACCTAGGCTAATTGGAGGTATTTTGCAGAGCTTCCCATCCCTCTCTACAACAACTACATTCAGATTAAACAACAGCCTATCTAATGGTTGCTTGTTGTAGCCTACTCATTCTCATTTAGCTAATTTAATTCCATAATTTGTATTCAATTTCGCATTGATTAGAAATCTCCCACATTGCTTGCTACACATGGAGCCACAGATTGTAGCCTAGTGCCACTTTGATTGTCCGACAATAACAACAAATGTGTGAAACCTGTGTAGATTGAAGTGTGTATTTTTATGGGGCGCAAAAACTATACTGAACAACAATATAAACGCAACATGCAACAATTTCAACAATTTTACTGAGTTACAGTTCATGTAAGGAAATCAGTTAATTTAAATGAATTAATTAGGCCCTAGTCTATGGATTTCCCATGACTGGGCAGGGGCCTGAGAGGGCATAGGCCCACCCACTTGGGAGCGAGGCCCACCTACTGGTGAGCCAAGCCCAGCCAATCCAAATAACTTTTTTCCTCACAAAAGGGCTTGATTACAGACAGAAACGAGACCCCCAGCTCCGCTAAACCATTGACAACTACATAATGTTTTCAAGGGATTGTGAAATAAATGTTATAACTATTTGTTTTAATATCATCACCTATTGAGCATAGTCAGAACTACAAATGTTTAATTATTCCATGCAAAACAATTGTGCACATTTAGCCCTATCATCAGAGTTGTACAGCAAATAACTATGCTTTTCATGATCTGTAAACGTCAATGATCATGTAATGTCAGATACATGAAGGTACAGTTGAAGTCGGAAGTTTGCATACACCTAGCCAAATGTATTTAAACTCAGTTTTTCACAATTCCTGACATTTAATCCAAGTAAAAATTCCCTGTCTTAGGTCAGTTAGGATCACCACTTAATTTTAAGAATGTGAAATGTCAGAATAAAAGTAGAGAGAATGATTTATTTCAGCTTTTATATCTTACATCACATTCCCAGTGGGTCAGAAGTTTACATACACTCAGTTAGTATTTGGTAGCATTGCCTTTAAATTGTTTAACTTGGGTCAAACGTTTCAGGTAGCCTTTCGCAAGCTTCCCACAATAAGTTGGGTGAGTTTTGGCCCATTCCTCCTGACAGAGCTGGTGTAACTGAGTCAGGTTTGTAGGCCTCCTTGCTCGCACACGCCTTTTCAGTTCTGCCCACACATTTTATATAGGTTTGAGGTCAAGGCTTTGTGATGGCCATTCAAATACCTTGACTTTGTTGTCCTTAAGCCATTTTGCCACAACTTTGGAAGTATGCTTGGGGTCATTGTCCATTTGGAAGACCCACTTGCGACCAAGCTTTAACTTGGTGTCTTGAGATGTTGCTTCAATATATCCACATAATTTTCCTACCTCATGATGCCATCTCTTTTGTGAAGTGCACCAGGCCCTCCTGCAGCAAAGCACCCCCACAACATCAAATCAAATAAAATGTTATTTGTCACATACACATGGTTAGCAGATGTTAATGCGAGTGTAGCGAAATGCTTGTGCTTCTAGTTCCGACAATGCAGTAATAACCAACAAGTAATCTAACTAACAATTCCAAAACTACTGTCTTATACACAGTGTAAGGGGATAAAGAATATGTACATAAGGATATATGAATGAGTGATGGTACAGAGCAGCATAGGCAGGATACAGTAGATGGTATCGAGTACAGTATATACATGAGGTGAGTATGTAAACAAAGTGGCATAGTTAAAGTGGCTAGTGATACATGTATTACATAAGGATGCAGTCGATGATATAGAGTACAGTATATACATATACATATGAGATGAATAATGTAGGGTAAGTAACATTATATAAGGTAGCATTGTTTAAAGTGGCTAGTGATATATTTACATCATTTCCCATCAATTCCCATTATTAAAGTGGCTGGAGTTGAGTCAGTGTCAGTGTCAGTGTGTTGGCAGCAGCCACTCAATGTTAGTGGTGGCTGTTTAACAGTCTGATGGCCTTGAGATAGAAGCTGTTTTTCAGTCTCTCGGTCCCAGCTTTGATGCACCTGTACTGACCTCGCCTTCTGGATGATAGCGGGGTGAACAGGCAGTGGCTCGGGTGGTTGATGTCCTTGATGATCTTTATGGCCTTCCTGTAACATCGGGTGGTGTAGGTGTCCTGTAGGGCTGGTAGTTTGCCCCCGGTGATGCGTTGTGCAGACCTCACTACCCTCTGGAGAGCCTTACGGTTGAGGGCGGAGCAGTTGCCGTACCAGGTGGTGATACAGCCCGCCAGGATGCTCTCGATTGTGCATCTGTAGAAGTTTGTGAGTGCTTTTGGTGACAAATCGAATTTCTTCAGCCTCCTGAGGTTGAAGAGGCGCTGCTGCGCCTTCTTCACGATGCTGTCTGTGTGAGTGGACCAATTCAGTTGGTCTGTGATGTGTATGCCGAGGAACTTAAAACTTGCTACCCTCTCCACTACTGTTCCATCGATGTGGATAGGGGGGTGTTCCCTCTGCTGTTTCCTGAAGTCCACAATCATCTCCTTAGTTTTGTTGACGTTGAGTGTGAGGTTATTTTCCTGACACCACACTCCGAGGGCCCTCACCTCCTCCCTGTAGGCCGTCTCGTCATTGTTGGTAATCAAGCCTACCACTGTAGTGTCGTCCGCAAACTTGATGATTGAGTTGGAGGCGTGCGTGGCCACGCAGTCGTGGGTGAACAGGGAGTACAGGAGAGGGCTCAGAACGCACCCTTGTGGGGCCCCAGTGTTGAGGATCAGCGGGGTGGAGATGTTGTTGCCTACCCTCACCACCTGGGGGCGGCCCGTCAGGAAGTCCAGTACCCAGTTGCACAGGGCGGGGTCGAGACCCAGGGTCTCGAGCTTGATGACGAGCTTGGAGGGTACTATGGTGTTGAATGCCGAGCTGTAGTCAATGAACAGCATTCTCACATAGGTATTCCTCTTGTCCAGATGGGTTAGGGCAGTGTGCAGTGTGGTTGAGATTGCATCGTCTGTGGACCTATTTGGGCGGTAAGCAAATTGGAGTGGGTCTAGGGTGTCGGGTAGGGTGGAGGTGATATGGTCCTTGACTAGTCTCTCAAAGCACTTCATGATGACGGAAGTGAGTGCTACGGGGCGGTAGTCGTTTAGCTCAGTTACCTTAGCTTTCTTGGGAACAGGAACAATGGTGGCCCTCTTGAAGCATTGATTGAATATGTCCGTAAACACACCGGCCAGCTGGTCTGCGCATGCTCTGAGGGCGCGGCTGGGGATGCCATCTGGGCCTGCAGCCTTGCGAGGGTTAACACGTTTAAATGTCTTACTCACCTCGGCTGCAGTGAAGGAGAGTCCGCATGTTTTCGTTGCAGGCCGTGTCAGTGGCACTGTATTGTCCTCAAAGTGTGCAAAAAAGTTATTTAGTCTGCCTGGGAGCAGGACATCCTGGTCCGTGACTGGGCTGGATTTCTTCTTGTAGTCCGTGATTGACTGTAGACCCTGCCACATGCCTCTTGTGTCTGAGCCGTTGAATTGAGATTCTACTTTGTCTCTGTACTGACGCTTAGCTTGTTTGATAGCCTTGCGGAGGGAATAGCTGCACTGTTTGTATTCGGTCATGTTACCAGTCACCTTGCCCTGATTAAAAGCAGTGGTTCGCGCTTTCAGTTTCATGCAAATGCTGCCATCAATCCACGGTTTCTGGTTAGGGAATGTTTTAATCGTTGCTATGGGAACGACATCTTCAACGCACGTGATGCTGCCACCCCGTGCTTCATGGTGTTCTTTGGCTTGCAAGCCTACCCCTTTTCCCTCCAAACATAACGATGGTCATTATTGCCAAACAGTTCTATTTTGTTTCATTAGACCAGAAGACATTTCTCCAAAAAGTACAATCTTTGTCTCCATGTGCAGTTTCAAACTGTAGTCTGGGTTTTTTATGGCGGTTTTGGAGCAGTGGCTTCTTCCTTGTTGAGCAGCCTTTCAGGTTGTCATTATAGGACTCATTTTACTGTGGCTATAGATACTTTTGTACCAGTTTCCTCCAGCATCTTCACAAGGTCCTTTGCTGTTGTTTTGGGATTGATTTGCACTTTTCTCACCAAAATACATTCATCTCTAGGAGACAGAATGCGTCTCCTTCCTGAGCAGTATGATAGCTGCGTGGGCCCATGGTGTTTATACTTGTGTACTGTTGTTTGTACAGATGAACGTGGTACCTTCAGGCATTTGGAAATTGCTCCCAAGGATGAACCAGACTTCTGGAGGTCTTGGCTGATTTCTTTAGATTTTCCCATGATGTCAAGCAAAGGGGCACTGAGTTTGAAGGTAGTCCTTGAAATTCATCCACAGGTACACCTCCAATTGACTCAAATGATGTCAGTTAGCCTATCAGAATCTTCTAAAGCCATGACATAATTTTCTGGAATTTTCCAAGCTGTTTAAAGGCACAATCAACTTAGTGTAAAAAAAATTCTGAACCACTGGAATTGTGATTAAGTGAAATAATCTGTCAGTAAACAATTGTTGGAAAAATTACTTGTGTCATGCACAAAGTAGATGTTCTAACCGACTTGCCAAAACTACAGTTTGTTAACAAGAAATTTGTGGAGTGGTTGAAAAACTAGTTTTAATGACTCCAACCTAAGTGTAAGTAAACTTCAGACTTCAACTGTATGCATGTATGTGTATGACTGTGTATACAGTATGTATATATAATATTTATTTATGTTTTAAGTAATCCCAAGTGGATGGGGTTTGTCGGGAGGAGGGGGGAACATATACCTTCTCTTTCATATATGGTTTATCTTAGATAACTAAGGTTGTTCCCTTCAGAATCTCTTCCCTAGGTGTAAACTTGATTATGTTGGCCCTGGATAGAGCTCTACTGAGGTTCAGGTTTTCATGGTAGCATTTTGCTCTAGTCTAGGAGAGGTAGATGCAACCTTCCAACAGGGGGAAGCCCAGCATAGGATCCAAGGTTTTCTTTTGGGTAGCTCTTTTTTTATTTTCTTTATGTTCTATTGCTCTGACCTTTCAGGACACTGGCCATGTAATCGTACTAACATTCATTTCTGATTACTATGCCTAATACACATACTCTAGGCTACACATGCTTTATCAGCTGGAACGTGAAAGGAATTAACCAGGTGATCAAGCGTAGCCAAGTGTATGCTCATCTTAAGTCCTTAGGTCCGGACATTGTTTTTCTCCAAGAGGCCCGTCTCCGGTCCAGCAACCATGACAAACTAAAGAGAGGATAGGTACACCAACTATTTCACTCCAACTTTGGTGCTAAGGCCAGCGGGGCAGCCATCCTTATCAGAAAAGGCACCCCCCCCCCCGTTTGTCTCCTCCAAAGTAATTTGAGATACTTATTGCAGATATATTACAGTGATGGGGAAATTGTTTAGCACACAGGTTATTCTGGCTAACCTCTATGGTCCTAATTGGGATGACATTCAATTTTTCTTTGACCTCATCACAACACTTCCCGACCTTAACTCTCATCATTTGATATTGGGCGGAGATTTAAATTGTGTATTGCATCCAAGTCTTGACAGATCCAGACCGAAGCCCAACAATGTAACTTCAAAATCAGGCGCAGTAATCAACTCATTTCTAGAATCCTATCATTTTTCTGATCGATGGAGGAGGAGCAGTCCCACTCCTTTTTTCCTCCAGTCCACCGCTCACACTCTAGGAATGACTTTTTCCTGCTGGACAATAGAATTCTTCCTTTTGTAACTAATAGCAAATATCACAGAATCGTTATCTCAGAAGATAGCCCTGTCCAGCTAGATATCTGCTTTCCGGACAGTACTGTGTCACAACGCGCTTGACGACTTGACCCACTACTACTATCCTGTAGTGCTGTCACGCCCTGGTCTTAGTATTTTGTGTTTTCTTTATTATTTTGTTCAGGCCAGGGTGTGACATGGGTTATTTATGTGGTGTGTTTTGTCTAGGGTTTTTTTGTAGGTTATGGGATTGTGGTGTAGTATAGTTGTCTAGTAAAGTCTATGGCTGCCTGGAGTGGTTCTCAATCAGAGGCAGTTGTTTATCGTTGTCTCTGATTGGGAACCATATTTAGGCAGCCATATTCTTTGAGTGTTTTGTGGGTGATTGTTCCTGTCTCTGTGTTTGTTTGCACCAGATAGGGCTGGTTTGGGTTTTCAAGTTACTTTTTGTATTGTTTGTTATTATCTTTATTAAGATATATCGAGATAACCACGCTGCATTTTGGTCCTCCTCTCCTTCGACGGAAGAAAACCTTAACAAGTGCCTTTAAAAAATACATATCAACTCACATTGATGTATTTTTACAGATAAACTGTGCCTGATGTGTCTCACTCTGTGTGGGAGTTGTTTAAAGCATATCTCAGGGGCCAAATTATTTCATTATTGACAACAAACAGAGCACCAAACACTTATCGGAGGTATCTCAACTCATGCTAGATGTGGACAATAGATATGCCTCTTCTCCTACTCCTGAAATCTACAAAGGGAGACTGCTACACCAAACCTGAATTTGCCAATATTTCCACCAAACAAACGGCGCAGCTTCTGTTTAAGTCGAGGCAAAAATTCTATGAACACGGAGAGAAAGCTGGCAAGTTGTTATCAACAATCTGCTGCTAGCAGCACCATACCTGAAATATGTGTTACAGCTGATTTAACTTCTACCAATCCCAAAGAAATCAACAATCAATTTAAGGAATTATACTCTGCTCTTTACTCGTTAGAGGCTCTTCCTGACACATCTCGTATGCATGCATTTCCAGACATTCTGGACATCCCCTGTCTCAATTCAGATGAACAAACCTACATGGATGCCTCAATAAGTGATGATGAAGCTCCTCTGGCAATCCAGTCCATGCAGAGCTGTGAAGTCCCTGGGCCTGATGGCTTCCCTATTGCATTTTATAAAACATTCTCCTCTTAATTATTCCCTATTCTCAGCTCAATGTACAATGAAATCCTTTCTAGTCAGAAACTGCCACAGACACTTACCCAGGCGACTATTTTGGTTTTGCTGAAAAAAGACAAGAATCCCCTAGACTGTGGCTTGTACCTCCCTATAATATTTTTGTGCTGCGGTTATAAAATTCTCACTACGGTCCTCTCGTGCATTTTAGAGACAGTGATGCCTAATATAATTACTCTGACCAAACTGGATTTCTCTCAGGTAGGCAGTCTCTCAATAATATGCTCTGGCTATTTATTGTTTTTTATTCTGCCCTCTCAAGTCTACAGCCAGAGGTTGTCATCTCTCTTGATGCTGAAAAGGCTTCCGACCGGGTTGAGTGGGAATTTCTATTTACAGTACCAGAGAGATTTGGTTTTGGGCTGTCATTCCTTTCCTGGATTAAGATTGTATACTCTTCCCCAGTGGCTTCTGTTCGCACCAACAATGTTACCTCCAGCTACTTCCCTCTTCACAGGGGGGGCCAGGCAGGGTTTCTGTTTATCCCTTTTCCTATTTGATATGGCTATTGAGCCTCTTGCTATCGCTCTGCGGGCGGAGGAGAGGATTAAGGGAATATTGAGGGACAACATGACTCACAAGGTGTCCTTATATGCAGACAATCTTCTTTTACACATCTCTAACCCTGTGGAGTCTATACCCTATCTCTTGGAAATGCTACAAGGTTTTGGGGCATTCTCTGGTTATAAGTTAAACCTAACAAAAAGTGTGCTCCTCCCCATTAATCAGTTAACAGAAGGAATTAGGTATGTCAATTTCCCATTTATGGTGGAGCATCAGGTCTTTACTTATTTGGGGATAAAGGTCACACGCTCATTTAAGGCTCTGTTTAAACATAACTTCAAAACAGTCCTGGAGTGCACTAAGCAGGATTTCATAAGGTGGTCGTCTCTTCCCATTTCATTAACAGGTTGCATTAATTCTGTTAAGGTGACTACTACCTAGGTTTTTGTACTTATTCTAAATGATCCCCATTTTTCTGCCAATGTCGATGTTCAAACAACTGGACAGGTACTGACAGTACTACTGGTCAGCAAATATACAGTGCCTTGCGAAAGTATTCGGCCCCCTTGAACTTTGCGACCTTTTGCCACATTTCAGGCTTCAAACATAAAGATATAAAACTGTATTTCTTTGTGAAGAATCAACAACAAGTGGGACACAATCATGAAGTGGAACGACATTTATTGGATATTTCAAACTTTTTTAACAAATCAAAAACTGAAAAATTGGGCGTGCAATTCCACTCGAGCCTACTAAGTGTCCAGTCAAGAGATGCTTAGATCTTAACCCTTATCTGAAGGGCACAATCTCCAGATTATGCGACATAATACAGAACATTAATCTGCCTTCCTTTGCAATACATCTGCATGGGAGCAAGACGTAGGTGGCGAGCTACCCAATGATATATGGCAACAAAGTATTGAGCGTATCCACACTAGAGGTTGACCGATTAATCGGATTGGCCGATTAATTAGGGCCGATTTCAAGTTTTCATAACAATCGGAAATCGGTATTTTTGGGCGCTGATGTGCCGATTTTTTTTATTTATATAGATAGATATATATCTATAATTTTTTTTCACCTTTTATTTAACGAGGCAAGTCAGTTAAGAACACATTCTTATTTTCAATGACTGCCTAGGAACGGTGGGTTAACTGCCTCGGTCAGGGGCAGAACGACAGATTTTCACTTTGTCAGCTCGGGGGATCCAATCTTGCACCCCTTACAGTTAACTAGTCCAACGCAATAATAACCTGCCTCTCTCTCGTTGCACTCCACAAGGAGACTGCCTGTTACGCGAATGCAGTAAGCCAAGGTAAGTTGCTAGCTAGCATTAAACTTATCTTATAAAAAACAATCAATCATAATCACTAGTTAACTACACATGGTTGATGATATTACTAGATATTATCTAGCGTGTCCTGCGTTGCATATAATCTGACTGAGCATACAAGTATCTAAGTATCTGACTGAGCGGTGGTATTCAGAAGCAGGCGCGTAAACATTCACTCAAACAGCACTTTCGTGCGTTTTCCCAGCAGCTCTTTGTTGTGCGTCAAGCATTGCGCTGTTTATGACTTCAGGCCTATCAACTCCCAAGATGAGGCTGGTGCAACCGAAGTGAAATGGCTAGCTAGTTACCGCACGCTAATCAAATAAAATAAAATGTATTTATATAGCCCCTCGTACATCAGCTGATATCTCAAAATGCTGTACAGAAACCAAGCCTAAAACCCCAAACAGCAAGCAATGCAGGTGTTGAGGCACGTTGGCTAGGAAAAACTCCCTAGAAAGGCCAAAACCTCGGAAGAAACCTAGAGAGGAACCAGGCTATGAGGGGTGGCCAGTCCTCTTCTGACTGTGCCGGGTGGAGATTATAACAACATGGCCAAGATGTTCAAATGTTCATTAATGACCAGAATGGTCAAATAATAGGTCTGGGACAGGTAGCACGTCCGGTGAACAGGTCAGGATTCCATAGCCGCAGGCAGAACAGTTGAAACTGGAGCAGCAGCACGGCCAGGTGGACTGGGGACAGCAAGGAGTCATCATGCCCGGTAGTCTATGCCCGGTAGTCCTGCATGGTCCTAGGGCTCAGGTCCTCCGAGAGAGAGAAAGAGAGAATTAGAGAGAGCATACTTAAATTCACACAGGACACCGGATAAGACAGGAGAAGTACTCCAGATATAACAAACTGACCCTAGCTGTCAGGTGCGTGAATGAGGACCCAAAAGCGAATTAACAAACAGAGTTTCTTTAATGATGAACACACGTGGGCTCAGATGGACAGGTAGATTCCGACAGGACAGGACAAGGTAGCAGCAAACACGATGATAGTCTGGTTCAGGCATGAGACACACAAACAAGAATCCGACAAAGACAGGAGCAGAAACAGAGAGAGATATAGGGACCTAATCAGAGGGAAAAAGGGAACAGGTGGGAAAAGGGGTGAATGAGGTAGTCAGAGAAGACAAGGAACAGCTGGGGGAAAGAGGGACAGAAACGGTAACCTAGTACGACCAGCAGAGGGAAACAGGGTGAAAGGAAAGGACAGAAAGACACAACATGACAATACATGACACTAGCCCCCGACACATAAACTACTGCAGCATAAATACTGGAGGCTAAGACAGGAGGGGTCAGGAGACACTGTGGCCCCATCTGATGATACCCCCAGACAGGGCCAAACAGGAAGGATATAACCCCACGCACTTTGCCAAAGCACAGCCCCCACACCACTAGAGGGATATCTTCAACCACCAACTTACCATCCTGAGACAAGGCCAAGTATAGCCCACAAAGATCTCCGCCACGGCATCACCCAAGGGGGGTTGTCTCAGAGTTTATAGAGTTTCAAACATCGCTCGCTCTGAGCCTTCTAGTGGTTGTTCCCCTTGTTCTGCATGGGTAACGCTGCTTCGATGGTGGCTGTTGTCGTTGTGTTGCTGGTTCGAGCCCAGGGAGGAGCGAGGAGAGGGACGGAAGCTATACTGTTACACTGGCAATACTAAAGTGCCTATAAGAACATCCAATAGTCAAAGGTTATTGAAATACAAATGGTATAGAGGGAAATAGTCCTTTAATTCCTATTATAACTACAACCTAAAACTTCTTACCTGGGAATATTGAAGACTCATGTTAAAAGGAACCACCAGCTTTCATATGTTCTCATGTTCTGAGTAAGGAACTGAAACGTTAGCTTTCTTACATAAGACATATTGCACTTTTACTTTCTTCTCCAACACTTTGTTTTTGCGTTATTTAAACCAAATTGAACATGTTTCATTATTTACTTGAGGCTAAATTGATTTTATTGATGTATTATATTAAGTTAAAATAAGTGTTAATTCAGTATTGTTGTAATTGTCATTACTACAAATAAATAAATTAATTAATTAATTAATTAATCGGCCGATTAATCGGTATCGTCTTTTTTGGTCTTCCAATCATAATCGGTCCTCTAATCCACACATCATCATTTTGTATAAACTGCTTCTTCAGTTTAAGGTTTTGCAACGACTCATTACTCTCATTACTCAAATGACAGATTGACAAAAATATACCCAAATGTTGACCCCAAGTGTTTGAGATGCCACCAGAGTCCAGCGACTGTGGGACACATGTTTTGGTCATGCCAATCTTTGAGTGTCCTCTGGGACCCCATTTTTGAGGCATTCTCACATATGTGTAATACAACTGTTGTCCCCAACCCGGTCACTGACATTTTTAGGGTACATCCCCTAGACCAGAATGCTACCATGCATCCTCTTTCACTGGAAGTCTGCAAAGCCGCCCTCCTTGATGCAGTGTATACAAGGAGGTGGTGTCATCTCTGCCTCTGGAGAAGGTTAGGTACACTGTGCATGGGTCCCGACACAGGTTTGACCTGGTCCCCATTAATACAATACATGGAGAGCCTGTCTTTTACTTAGTGTAACTTTTCATAGTTTGGTAAGCATTCATGTCTGTTCTAGTGGCCATTTGTGTTAAGAGGTTTTATATAACTTTTTTTCTCTATAGGTTTTGTTTATATTACTGTTTGTTTCTGTTTTTCTTTCCTATTTAATTTACTTTTATAGATGCCTTGGTGGGTGGGTGGGTGGTTTGGGACTGGAGGGTGGGAGGGAGGGAACGGATGGATGGGAGAATTAGGGGTTAGGGTTGTACTGTTTTTGTTGTTTTATCTTAAAATCTATAAATAAATATATATATATATATATTGGGCTAAGGTGTATGTACCGTAGACTCCCGACTTCAACTGTGTATATACAGTGCCTTGCGAAAGTATTCGGCCCCCTTGAACTTTGCGACCTTTTGCCACATTTCAGGCTTCAAACATAAAGATATAAAACTGTATTTTTTTGTGAAGAATCAACAACAAGTGTGACACAATCATGAAGTGGAACGACATTTATTGGATATTTCAAACTTTTTTAACAAATCAAAAACTGAAAAATTGGCCGTGCAAAATTATTCAGCCCCCTTAAGTTAATACTTTGTAGCGCCACCTTTTGCTGCGATTACAGCTGTAAGTCGCTTGGGGTATGTCTCTATTAGTTTTGCACATCGAGAGACTGAATTTTTTTCCCATTCCTCCTTGCAAAACAGCTCGAGCTCAGTGAGGTTGGATGGAGAGCATTTGTGAACAGCAGTTTTCAGTTCTTTCCACAGATTCTCGATTGGATTCAGGTCTGGACTTTGACTTGGCCATTCTAACACCTGGATATGTTTATTTTTGAACCATTCCATTGTAGATTTTGCTTTATGTTTTGGATCATTGTCTTGTTGGAAGACAAATCTCCGTCCCAGTCTCAGGTCTTTTGCAGACTCCATCAGGTTTTCTTCCAGAATGGTCCTGTATTTGGCTCCATCCATATTCCCATCAATTTTAACCATCTTCCCTGTCCCTCCTGAAGAAAAGCAGGCCCAAACCATGATGCTGCCACCACCATGTTTGACAGTGGGGATGGTGTGTTCAGCTGTGTTGCTTTTACGCCAAACATAACGTTTTGCATTGTTGCCAAAAAGTTCAATTTTGGTTTCATCTGACCAGAGCACCTTCTTCCACATGTTTGGTGTGTCTCCCAGGTGGCTTGTGGCAAACCTTAAACGACACTTTTTATGGATATCTTTAAGAAATGGCTTTCTTCTTGCCACTCTTCCATAAAGGCCAGATTTGTGCAATATACGACTGATTGTTGTCCTATGGACAGAGTCTCCCACCTCAGCTGTAGATCTCTGCAGTTCATCCAGAGTGATCATGGGCCTCTTGGCTGCATCTCTGATCAGTCTTCTCCTTGTATGAGCTGAAAGTTTAGAGGGACGGCCAGGTCTTGGTAGATTTGCAGTGGTCTGATACTCCTTCCATTTCAATATTATCGCTTGCACAGTGCTCCTTGGGATGTTTAAAGCTTGGGAAATCTTTTTGTATCCAAATCCGGCTTTAAACTTCTTCACAACAGTATCTCGGACCTGCCTGGTGTGTTCCTTGTTCTTCATGATGCTCTCTGCGCTTTTGACGGACCTCTGAGACTATCACAGTGCAGGTGCATTTATACGGAGACTTGATTACACACAGGTGGATTGTATTTATCATCATTAGTCATTTAGGTCAACATTGGATCATTCAGAGATCCTCACTGAACTTCTGGAGAGAGTTTGCTGCACTGAAAGTAAAGGGGCTGAATAATTTTGCACGCCCAATTTTTCAGTTTTTGATTTGTTAAAAAAGTTTGAAATATCCAATAAATGTCATTCCACTTCATGATTGTGTCCCACTTGTTGTTGATTCTTCACAAAAAAATAAAGTTTTATATCTTTATGTTTGAAGCCTGAAATGTGGCAAAAGTTCGCAAAGTTCAAGGGGACCGAATACTTTCGCAAGGCACTGTATATATACAGTTGAAGTCGGGAGTCTACAGTACATACACCTTAGCCCAATACATTTAACCTCAGTTTTTCACAATTCCTGACATTTAATCCTAGTAAAAATTCCCTGTCTTAGGTCAGTTAGGATCACCACTTTATTTAAAACATGTTAAATGTCAGAATAATAGTAGAGAGAATTATTTCTTTCAGCTTTTATTTCTTTCATCACATTCCCAGTGGGTTAGCAGTTTTCATCCACTCAAATAGTATTTGTTAGCATTGCCTTTAAATTGTTTAACTTGGGTCAAACATTTAGGGTAGCCTTCCACGACCCAAAGAATACTTCCAAAGTTGTGGCAAAATGGCTTAAGGACAACATAGTCAAGGTATTGGAGTGGCCATCACAAAGCCCTGACCTCAATCCTATAGAACATTTGTGGGCAGAACTGAAAAAGCATGTGCGAACAAGGAGGCCTACAAACCTGACTCAGTTACACCAGCTCTGTCAGGAGGAATGGGCCAAAACTCACCCAACTTATTGTGGGAAGATTGTGGAAGGCTACCTGAAACGTTTGACCCAAGTTAAACAATTTAAAGGCAATGCGACCAAATATTAATCGAGTGTATGTAAACTTTTGAACCACTGGGAATGTGATGAAAGAAATAAAAGCTGAAATAAATAATTCTCTCTACTATTATTCTGACATTTCACATTTTTTTAAATGAAGTGGTGATCTTAACTGACCTAATAGGGGGAATTTTTGCAAGGGTTAAATGTCAGGAATTGTGGAAACTGAGTTTAAATGCATTTGGCCGAGGTGTATGTAAACCTCCGACTTCAACTGTACATTGGTTAGGTGAAAAAAGTACATTTAGGTGTATTTATCACTATATGTTTTGCCAACTGTACAATGTTTATACCGGTAGCTTGCTAAGTAAACATTATCAGCTAACAGTACCACGGCAAATGTGCCCTTCTACTTGACAGGCAGAACCCACAAAAGGGTGGAAGTTACATAAACCACTCATACTTGTCAGGTATAGTTCACTTTTTTTATATCACTCAAATGTCTAATACATTTTGGCCAATGTTGAAACTATTGTGAGGCTACTATACGTATCTGAAATTAAATGCTAAATAGATGTTTACTGATCATGAAAAACATGCACTTATTTGCTGTATAACTCTGATAGAGCTAAATGTGTGCAATTGTTTTGCATGCAATAATATGACGTTTGTAGGTCTGACTATACTCTTCAAGAGGTGATGATATTACAGCCTAATAGTTTATTTAACTATCCCTTGAAAACGGCACACAGTTGTCAATGGTTTTAGCTGAGCTGTGGGTGTCCTTGCCCCCTAGAAGGCAAATCAAATCATTTTATTGAAAACCGTTGTTTTTGCAGATGTATTTTTTTATTGTTTTATTATTATCATTTTTTTAAAGAAATTCGCTGGCCAAAAGGGGGTGATACCATCACATGACCAAATATATGTGTTTGTCAAACATCTCATTCCAAAATTGGAATGAGATGGTCCCCTCTTTGCTGCTATAACAGCCTCCACTCTTCTGGGAAGGCTTTCCACTTGATTTTGGAACATTGCTACAGGGACTTGCTTCCATTCAGCCACAAGAGCATTTGTGAGGTCAGGCACTGATGTTGGGTGATTAGGCCTGGCTTGCAGTCGGCATTCCAATTTATTTTATTTACCTTTTATTTAACTAGAAAAGTCAGTTAAGAACCAATTCTTATTTTCAACGACGGCCTAGAAACAGTGGGTTAACTGCCTGTTCAGGGGCAGAACGACAGATTTGTACCTTGTCAGCTCGGGGATATGAACTTGCAACCTTTCGGTTACTAGTCCAACGCTCTAACCACTAGGCTACCCTGCCGCAATTCATCCCAAAGGTGTTCGATGGGGTTGAGGTCTGGGTTCTGTGCAGGCCAGTCAAGTTCTTCCACACAATCTCGACAAACCTTTTTTGTATGGAGCTCGCTTTGTGCACGGAGGCATTGTCATGCTGAAACAGGAAAGGGCCTTCCCCAAACTGTTGCCACAAAGATAGAAGCACAGAATTGTCGAGAGTGTCATTATATGCTGTAGAGTTAAGATTTCCCTTCACTGGAAGAAAGGGGCCTAGCCTGACCATGACAAACCGCCCTAGACCATTATTCCTCCTCCACCAAACTTTACAATTCTCAATTTGCATTGGGGCAGGTAGCATTCTCCATTAGACTGCCAGATGGTGAAGCATGATTCATCATTCCCAAGAACGCGTTTCCACTGCCCCAGAGTCCAATGGCGGCGAGCTTTACACCTCTCCAGCCGACGCTTGTGTGCGGCTGCTCGGCCATGGAAACCCATTTCATGAAGCTTCCGACGAACAGTTCTTGTGCTGACGTTGCTTCCTGAGGCAGTTTGAATTCGGTAGTGAGTGTTGCAACTGAGGACAGATGATTTTTACCCGCTTCAGCACTCAGCGGTCACTTTCCTTGAGCTTGTATGGCCTACCACTTCATGGCTCAGCCATTGTTACTCCTAGATGTTTCCACTTCACAATAACAGCACTTACAGTTTACCTGGGAAGCTCTAGCAGGGCTGAAATTTGACATACTAACTTGTTGGAAAGGTGGCATCCTATGATGGGACCACGTTGAAAGTCACTGATCCCTTCAGTAAGGCCATTCTTCTGCCAATGTTTGTCTATGGAGATTGCATGGCTGTGGCTCGATTTTTATACACTTGTCAACAACGGGTGTAGCTGAAATAGCCAAATCCACTAATTTGAAGGGGTGTCCACATACATTTGTACATATAGTAGATTTCACAATGTTTAATGAGTACATCATCACAATAGGACAAAGGTTGAGATCGCCCAACCCTATGGCACACTTCCAATGTTTTTAGTGAGGTACAAGGTACTGAGCCCTTAATCGATACAGTCCACACACAGGCCTAATCAATAGGACTCAATGTTCTTGCTCCCAATCTTCTCACTCCGTATGTTCTTGCCATATACAAATGCCCTATGAATTTATTTGGACAGTCAACTTTCTCCGTCATCATTATTCAGGATTCATTCATAGTTTTCCATAATCATTGTAGTAGAGGTCGACCGATTATGATTTTTCAAAACCGATACCGATTATTGGAGGACCAAAAAAGCCGATACCAATTAATCGGCCGATTCTTTTAATTAATTTATTTGTTACAATGACAATTACAACAATACTGAATGAACACTTATTTTAACTTAATTTAATACATCAATAAAATCAATTTAGCCTCAAGTAAATAATGAAACATGTTCAATTTGGTTTAAATAATGCAAAAACAGAGTGTTGGAGAAGAAAGTAAAAGTGCAATATGTGTTATGTAAGAAAGCTAACGTTTCAGTTCCTTGCTCAGAGCATGAGAACATATGAAAGCTGGTGGTTCCTTTTAACATGAGTCTTCAATATTCCAGGTAAGAAGTTTTAGGTTGTAGTTATTATAGGACTATTTCCCTCTATACCATTTGTATATCATTAACCTTTGACTATTGGATGTTGTCATAGGCACTTTAGTATTGCCAGTGTAACAGTATAGCTTCCGTCCCTCTCCTCGCTCCTCCCTGGGCTCGAACCAGCAAAACAACGACAACAGCCACCATCGAAGCAGCGTTACCCATGCAGAGCAAGGGGAACAACCACTAGAAGGCTCAGAGCGAGTGACGTTTGAAACTCTATTGACGCGCGCTAACTAGCTAGCCATTTCACTTCTGCTACACCAGCCTCATCTTGGGAGTTGATAGGCTTAAAGTCATAAATAGCGCAATGCTTGACGCACAACGAAGAGCTGCTGGCAAAACGCACGAAAGTGCTGTTTGAATGATTGTTTACATGCCTGCTTCTGCCTACCACCGCTCAGTCAGATACTTAGCATACAAGTATCTCAGTCAGATTATATGCAATGCAGGACACGCTAGATAATATCTAGTAATATCATCAACCATGTGTAGTTAACTAGTGATTATGATTGATTGTTTTTTATAAGATAAAGTTTAATGCTAGATAGCAACTTACCTTGGCTTACTGCATTCGCGTAACAGGCAGTGTCCTTGTGGAGTGCAACGAGAGAGAGGCAGGTTATTATTGCGTTGGACTAGTTAACTGTAAGGTTGAAAGATTGGATCCCCCGAGCTGACAAAGTGAAAATCTGTCGTCCTAGGCCGTCATTGAAAATAAGAATGTGTTCTTAACTGACTTGCCTAGTTAAATAAAGGTATAAAAAAAAAAAAAACGCAAATCGGCGCCCAGAAATCGGCCATTCCAATTAATCGGTCGATCTCTACATTGTAGCACCCGCATTAAAGAGATTCTCCAGTACTTTTGTATACTTTTAATCCAGTAGTTTTGACAGTACCCGTCAAAAGTTTGGACACATCTACTCATTCAAGGGTTTTTCGTTATTTTTACTATTTTCTACATTTTAGATTCTTCAAAGTAGCTACCCTTTGCCTTAATGACATATTTGCACACTCTTGGCATTTTCTCAACCAGCTTCATGAGGTAGTCATCTGGAATATATTTCAATTAACAGGTGTGCCTTTTTAAATGTTAATCTGTGGAATTTCTTTGCTTCTTAATCTGTTTGAGGCAATCAGTTGTGTTGTGACAGGGTAGGGGAGATATACAGAAAATAGCCCTATTTGGTAAAAGACCAAGTCAATATTATGTCAAGAACAGCTCAAATAAGCAAAGACAAAAACGACAGTACATTATTACTTTTAAGACATGAAGGTTGGTCAATGCAGAACATTTCAGGAACTTTGAAAGTCTATTCAAGTGCAGTCGCAAAAACCATCAAGAGCTATGATGAAACTGGCTCTCATGAGGACCGCCACAGGAAAGGAAGACCCAGAGTTACATCTGCTGCAGAGGATAAGTTCATTAGCGTTAACTGTACCTTAGATTGCAGCCCAAATAAATGCTTCACACAGTTCAAGTAAGACACATCTCAACATCAACTGTTCAGAGGAGACTGCGTGAATCAGGCCTTCGTGGTCGAATTGCTGCAAAGAAACCACAATTAAAGGGCACCAATAATAAGAAGAGACTTGCTTGGGCCAAGAAACAAGAGCAATGGACATTAGACCGGTAGAAATCTGTCCTTTGATCCAATGAGTCCAAATTTGAGGTTTTTGGTTCCAACCGCCGGGTCTTTGTGAGACACAGAGTAGGTGAACAGATGATCACCGCATGTGTGGTTCCCACTGTGAAGCATGGAAGAGGAGGTGTGATGGTGTGGGGGTGTTTTGCTGGTGACACTGTCTGTGATTTATTTAGAATTCAAGGAACACGTAACCAGCATGGCTACCACAGCATTCTGCAGCGATATGCCATCCTATCTGGTTTGTGCTTCGTGGGACTATCATTTGTTTTTCAACAGGAAAATGACCCAAAACACACCTCCAGGCGTGTAAGGGCTATTTGACCAAGAAGGAGAGTGATGGAGTGCTGCATCAGATAACCTGGCCTCCACAATCACCTGACCTCAACCAATTGAGATGGTTTGGGATGAGTTGGACCGTAGAGTGACGGAAAGGCAGCCAACAATATGTGGGAACTCCTTCAAGACTGTTGGAAAAGCATTCCAGGTGATGCTGGGTGAGAGAATACCAAGTGTGTGCAAAGCTGTCATCAAGGCAAAGGGTGGCTACTTTCAAGAATACAAAATGTATTTTGATTTGTTTAACCCTTTTTTGTTTACTACATGATTCCACGTTTGTTGTTTCATAGTTTTGATGTGTTTACTATTATTCTAAAATGTAGAAAGTAGTAAAAATCAAGAAAATCCTTGAATGAGTAGGTGTGACCAAACTTTTGACTGGTACTGTATTTGCAGAAAACATCATCTGAAACACAACCAAAACATATTGCATAAGGCATGCAACAAGTTTGTAGAGTCACAAGCTTGATATCATTGCATGCTAGGAATTTGGGACCAAATACTAATCTTTTGACTAAATTGAATACACTATAAGTGAATTTGTCCAAATACTTATGACACCTTCAAATGGGCGGACTATATATGTAAAGTGCATATATTTCTAAACTGTAAAACAGACATGTATAAAATTACCCTTAAAAAGAAGGCGACATTCTGTTTAAAACATTTGATCTCAAATTCAAAATGCTGGCGTATAGAGCCAAATTAAAAGTTTTAGCTTCACTGTCCAAATAAATATGTAGGGGAGTGTAATTGCATACTGAACACTGAAGGCCTTCATTGGGAACACATTCCATACATAATTAGTAGGACTCAATCAGTATGTAAATAATGGAACTACTCTAGTTGTATTGTGACATGTTCAAGTGTGCTTTGGCATTAGGGTGAGAAAAGCTTACCGTTGAAACGTGTCTGTAAGTTTAGTATAATTATAAACCTAGAAGTGTGGTTGTTGAGGGAAGGTGAACAGGCAGGAAATTAAAAGCTATTTATATCATCAGATTAGTCATACATTCTCAATATACAAATGATTTAATTTTAAACACTATTTGAAAAAAAAAACACCCAGCATCTCGTGTCTATTGTTCAACAAAACAAACATTTATTTTGCTGATCAACCCAAAAATGTAGCTAGCACAAATAACAGCAGGGATACTCTGTTGTAACCAAGCCTGGAGGGCCAGATGGAGTACCGTTAGTTTCCAGATTTGAGAGAATCCTTGAATTACAGTATGGAGCCGAGCTCAAGACTAGTGTAATGTAGGGCTCACCTGGGCCTGTCTAAAATAGCCCAGGACAGAAAGAGATAGAAGGGGGGCCCTTTTGAGGCCTTAAATGCCACATGGCGTGATGAGGCCTTCGTAAGTAAGAAGTACAGTATGACCATGTTGTCTGTTGCTGCCCCCCAGGCACTGGCACCAATGCCTGCTACATGGAGGAGATGCGTCACCTGGAGCTGGTGGAAGGGGACGAGGGGAGGATGTGTGTTAACATGGAGTGGGGGGCATTTGGGGACGATGGCGCTCTGGATGATCTTCGTACAGACTTCGACCAGGAGATCGACGCCGGCTCCCTCAACCCCGGCAAACAGCTGTGAGTGACAGACAGACAACTGGCCCGCCCTCTACTTCTACTATATTGTCTATTACACTAGTCCTCTCTGTCTGTTGCCCAATCCCACCTGGAAAAGATATCAATCTCCAGCTGCTATATAGATCTGGCTTTGTGTTGAAAGTGTAATTTTCAGCTTGTTGTTAAGTATCACCCTCAGAATTTACTCACAGTTAGCCAGGTGTTGTAGTAAATGTGTGACAGCCTGCTGTGTGTGTGTAGGTTTGAGAAGATGATCAGTGGGATGTACATGGGCGAGCTGGTGCGTCTGATCCTAGTAAAGATGGCCAAGGAGGACATGGTGTTTCAGGGTCACATCACCCCTGACCTCGTCACCAATGGACAACTCCAGACCAGCTTTGTCTCTGCCATCGAGAATGACAAGTTAGTAGTTTTTGTGTGTGTACGATATGTGGGCCTATCTTGATATAACTTGGTTCATGATGATGATGATAATAGGTAGTAAATGTAATTCATACAAATACCAAACTGAATGTTATACTTTATAAGCTGGTATGTAACTGAGGTGGTACTATTTTCCTGACAGAGACAAGGAGGGTCTGGTGAGTACAGAGAAGATGCTGAGGGGGCTGGGCCTGGACCCCTCTGTGGAGGACTGCGTGGCCACTCGGAGGGTGTGTCAGGTGGTGTCGACCCGGGCCGCCCACCTGTGTGCTGCCACCCTGGCCGCTGTGTTAAGACAGATCAGAGACAACAAGGCTGCAGAGAGGCTGAGGACAACAATAGGAGTGGACGGCTCTGTCTACAAGTACCACCCACAGTGAGTGGGGGGGTGCGCAAGGTGTGTGTGTGCAAGTGCATGTATGAGTGAGGGTATGCGCGAGTGTGTGGGGTTGCGTGTGTGTGTGAGTGCTTGCGTATGTATTAGTGCGTGTGTGTATCTCCGTGTGTGAGCATGGAGATACTGTACTCTGGGGTTATCTCTAACATAGTTGGGGTCAATGATGCTGCCATTGCAACTCCCTTAAATTCAGAATAGAACAGATGAAGTGTTGCACTTGACATGGCGCTCTGATAATCTACTCTGAGGCACTACTCACTGAAATATAGAAGACATACTCTCATTTCTATTAGAATTAACTATACTAGACTGCACAGTGTAATTACAGTGGAACTGACCCTCCGATCTTAAAGCTCCCATGCAGTCTTTAATTTTTTTTTTTTAAGTCATCACTGTATGTCTAATACATCACTCTGTGTTTATTTTATAAAAATAACTCAAAATTATATGTTTTATAATGTTTTTCCTGGAGCCCAGGGCCTAAAAAATGTTTGGTCCACCAACCACTGTGGTAGGTAGATAAAAAAATAATAATCTAACAGCCACTCAGATTTTTGACCTTCCCAAGAATGTTTTTGTTGTTGCTAAAATTTCACCAAGAAACAGAAAAAACAGATGAACATGCTTTGTAAAGTTCCTAAAACAATAATATATTTATTACTAGTAAGGTAGCCTGGCGGGTAGGAGTATTGGGCCACTAACCGAAAGGTTGCTGGATCGTATCGCCGACATGTCTGTAAATGTAATTCTGACCCTGAGCAAGGCACTTAACCCCCAACAACAACTGCTCCCAGGGCGCCAAAGATGTCGATTAAGGCAACCCCCATCACCACTCTTGATTCAGCCACCGGCACCACTCAAGGACATTCAGAGACTTGTCCCGAAGCCACTCCTGCATTGTCTTGGCTGTGTGCTTAGTGTCGTTGTCCTGTTGGAAGGTGAACCTTCGCCCCAGTCTGAGGTCTTGAGCACTCTGGAGCAGGTTTTGATCAAGGATCTATTTGTACTTCGCGCCGTTCATCTTTCCCTCTATCCTGACTAGTCTCCCTGCCACTGCAAAACATCCCCCTTTTTATACCTGTGCACAGCGCTTCTAAAAATGAAGCTTTCACTCAGCTCTTCACGTGTACACAGCCCCCAGCCAGGCAGTGTTGCAGTGCGAGGTAGGATAGGTTAAGTAGGATTCGTAGTTCTTTGACTTAGTACAATTTAATTTACCAGCTATGAAACAAAACAGCAGAAATTCTTTGAAAACAGCTACTGTAGAATTTGTTTTGCTATAAATGTGATCATACTTGACTATTTTTATTGTTAAATGCTCGCACTGTGGAGCCCTTACCCTCCAATGCCAAAATTTACTCGCATTTGGCGGGTGGCAGGTGTTAATTTTAAATCCTGCCTTAGGCTTTTGGACATTGAAATGCTCAGTCTGATCGTGTGGACATTAGGACACAAATTTGAAGATATTTACATACAAAGCCCTGATTGGCTGATTGGATGGTCTAATCCTGAATGCTGATTGGTTAAAACCACATTCCAGCCGGTGTCTATTCCGGGAAGTTGCCACAGATGCCTATTTACTCTGTTCCATCTGATTGCGCAATCCACTGTTTCATCAGCCCAGCCAGGCAATTTATAAACTTGATTTCCACTATAAAAAGCATCTAGACATTATCTCACATTTCTTTTAGACTGCCACTCCAATACCTTTACTTCGTTGTCCTTAAGCCATTTTGCCACAACTTTGGAAGTATGCTTGAGGTCATTGTCCATTTGGAAGACCCATTTGCGAACAAGCTTTAACTTCCTGACTGATGTCTTGAGATGTTGCTTCAACATCCATCTATTTTGTGAAGTGCACCAGTCCCTTCTGCAGCAAAGCACTCCCACAACATGATGCTGCCACCCCCATGCTTTCACGGTTGGGATGGTGTTCTTCGACTTGCAAAGCCTCCCCCTTTTTCCTCAAAACATAATGATGGTCATTATGGTCAAACGGTTCTATTTTTGTTTCATCAGACCAAAGGACATTTCTCCAAAAAGTACAATCTTTGTCCCCATGTGCAGTTGCAAACCGTAGTCTGACTTTTTTTTATGGCGGATTTGGAACAGTGGCTTCTTCCTTGCTGAGAGGCCTTTCAGGTTATGTCGATATAGGACTCGTTTTACTGCGGATATAGATACTTTTGTTCCTGTTTCCTTCAGCATCTTCACAAGGTCCTTTGCTGTTGTTCTGTGATTAATTTGCACTTTTCACACCAAAGTACGTTGATCTCTAGGAGACAGAACGCATCTCCTTCCTGAGCGGTATGACGGCTGCGTGGGCCCATGGTGTATACTTGCATACTATTGTTTGTACAGATGAACGTGGTACCTTCGGGCATTTGGAAATTGCTCCCAAGGATGAACCAGACTTGTGGAGGTCAAAATGTATTTTTCTGTGGTCTTAGCTGATTTCTTTTGATTTTCCCATGTCAAGCAAAGAGGCACTGAGTTTGAAGGTAGGCCTTGAAATACATCCACAGGTACACCTTCAATTGACTGAAATTATGTCAGTTAGCCTATCAGAAGCTCCTAAAGCCATGACATATTTTCTAGAATTTCCCAAGCTGTTGAATCTAGCGATAATTTTTTATATTTTTGGAAAAATAACATTCCCAAAGTAAACAGGCTATTTTTCAGGACCAGAAAATAGAATATGCATATAATTGACAGCTTAGGATGGAAAACACTCTAAAGTTTCCAAAACTGTAAAGATATTGTCTGTGAGTATAACAGAACTGATATTGCAGGCAAAAGAATGAGAAAAATCCAATCAAGAACGCAGCGGTTTCTAAATAAGAGTCCCTTCCTATGCTTCCCTATTGAGCAGTGAATGGGATATCAACGAGATTCCTTTTTCTATGGCTTCCTTAATGTATCTAGTATCACACGACATCAGGCTTTTATTTTGAAAAATGAGCGTGTACAACATTGCTTCCGTGTCCACCTGATGGCTCTTTGTGTATTTCTCGCGCAAAAGACTGAGGTAGCCATTTTTCCACCCGGCCTTACTGAAAAAAGCTCTGTCCCAGTTTACATTATCGAATAGATATTTGAAAAACACCTTGAGGATTGATTATAAACAACGTTTGCCATGTTTCTGTCGATATTATGGAGCTAATTTGGAATATTTTTCGGCATTGTCGTGACCACAATTTTTGGTCGTTTTCTCAGCCAAACGTGAAGAACTAGTTATTTTTGGCTACAAAAATAATTTTTCTGGAAAAAAGGAACATTTGCTATCTAACTGGGAGTCTCGTGAGTGAAAACATCCGAAGCTCATCAAAGTTAAACGATTTAATTTGATTGCTTTTCTGATTTTCATGACCAGATTGCCTGCTGCTAGCTAGGCATAATGCTATGCTAGGCTATCGATAAACTTATACAAATGTGTCTTGCTGTAAAGCATATTTTCAAAATCTGAGATGACAGGGTGATTAACAAAAGGCTAAGCTGTGTTTGAATATATTTCACTTGTGATTTCATGAATATGAATATTTTCTAGTAAGAGTTATGCTACTTAGTGTCAGTTGATGACAATTCTCCCGAATCCGGGATGGGTAGATCCAAGAGTTAAAGGCACAGTCAACTTAGTGTATGTAAACTTCTGACACACTGGAATTGTGATACAGTGAGTTATACGTGAAATAATCTGTAAACAATTGTTGGAAAAATGTATTGTCATGCATAAAGTAGATGTCCTAACCGACTTGCCAAAACTAGTTTGTTCACAAGACATTTGTGGAGTGGTTGAAAAACGAGCTTTAATGACTCCAACCTAAGTGTATGTAAACTTCCGACTTCAACTGTATACAAAAAAATGTCAATTGAAAAAAGGTAAAACGGAACACATCTAATTTGCAGTCTTTCCAGCTTCAGTTTGAAGTGATTGTGTTAGCTGTGTTGTTGGCTAGCTCCTCTGAACAACAGTGTCCTGACGAGTGAGCACATTTTCTATGCCAGGCGAAATTGCACGTCATTAATGAATTGTTATGGATTTATCCAAATAAATGTCACTAGAAAACAGATTATGCAAATGCCGGCTACTTTGCTGTTATTCTGTCTGCACTTTTTGACGTGACTGTAAATTAGCCGTAGTTAGCTAGCTAGTGTTGGTATTTGTTTCATTGTTCCTTGTCAATCATTGGCTCATTGGTGAAATTAGAATTATGACAATATCTTTAATTAAATCATTCAAAAACCTTTATTAATGCAATTGCAGACAGAAGTTGACAACAGGAACATAACGCATGTTTCCGAGTAAGTTCTGCATCAAAGAAAAAGTCCCATGATATTTTATTAAACCCGAAGTCCAGGCCTAGTGATGTCACTGCCTACTGTAGTGGAAATTTCCTGTATTTACCAAATCATGAGACCAAACCACCACACAAGTCAGAGTTATCATAAAGTCCATCTTTAATTATTATGAGCTCCATCACAACCCTGTGACTCTCAGATCAATTCAGTGTCTATAAATGAATTCTCTGAGAGTGCTTACAAAACAGTTGTTAGTATCATTTATAGCCAAGACACACCCATCTCAACTCACATGACGAATAACAGATCTTAGGAACATTACAAAGGAAGACTTTACTTGAAAGAGGAGTATCCCATAGCCAGACAGCATTAGCTATAAATTATCATTCAGTTTGCTCTCCTAAAACGAGGTTCTACTTCTCGTTCTTGGTACAACATAGTACCAAGACATTACCTCATCCACTAGCATATATCAAATACACCCCTCCTGGACAAGATCACAGAGACACAGTGACTGGCACACAGACATTGTGGAGCCAAGAGATAATTGGTTCCCCCTCAATCACCCCTTCACATGGTTTAAAAGATATGTTTACATATGAAGACAAGCTTGACCTCTCCTCTCTCTACAGCCCAAGTAACTGAACCCTGACAGAGAAAGGATAACTGCAAATGGCCACCACTATAGTACAACAAGATACATTCTAAATGAGAAGTAACTCACAAGCATATAATGAATATAAAACATCTTATCTATGTTACCCAACTATTCTGATTCATCATTATCTTTTACTCATGAGGTGAAATGAGTCCAAAACCATGCCTACTCAACACTAAAACTCTTATTTATATAGCTATCTAAAAGCTTAGCAGTAAATGTCCAAGTTTATTTATAGTGGAATGTCTAACTAATCTCTTATCTCTTACCCTCCCCTGCAGAGTTCTGTCTTCACAGTCAAACATTTCTCAGACAGTTTCTTCATAAGAGGCAGAGAGCCTACAAAAGTACTGTGGAACAATATTAAACCTCATAATGTATATATATTGTTAATCTGTAGTCTAGGACCCTATAAATGTAAGGAGGGAGGGGTCTTATAACCCCTCCCCTTCTATTAATACAACCTAAGCATAATCAATTATTATAATACATCAAACATTTGGTACAGCCCCTATCATGACCCTTAGGTGAACCTGAAGCAAGGATATGCGTATTATTGATACCATTTGAAAGGAAAAACCTTGAAGTTTTTGGAAATGTAAAATTAATGTAGGAGAATATAACACATAAGATATGGAAAACGATAATACAAACCAAAAAACATGGATTTCTTTTTTTTAAATCATCTTTGAAATGCAAGAGAAAGGCCGTCATTTCATATAGGAGACTGTGTAATTTAGATGTTGGCCACCAGATGACAGCAGTGTGTACGTAAAGTTTCAGACTGATCCAATGAAGATTTACATTACTGCACAATAAAGTCTGCCAGGAGTTTTCCAAAATGTGTCGAATTGGTCAATTGATACATTTTCAAGTACATACAGTGCCTTGCGAAAGTATTCGGCCCCCTTGAACTTTGCGACCTTTTGCCACATTTCAGGCTTCAAACATAAAGATATAAAACTGTATTTTTTTGTGAAGAATCAACAACAAGTGGGACACAATCACTGCACTGAAAGTAAAGGGGCTGAATAATTTTGCACGCCCAATTTTTCAGTTTTTGATTTGTTAAAAAAGTTTGAAATATCCAATAAATGTCGTTCCACTTCATGATTGTGTCCCACTTGTTGTTGATTCTTCACAAAAAAATACAGTTTTATATCTTTATGTTTGAAGCCTGAAATGTGGCAAAAGGTTGCAAAGTTCAAGGGGACCGAATACTTTCGCAAGGCACTGTAGCTATAGAGAACATATACAAAAATACTATGGTAATAAAACATTTCAGTTTACACACTCCCAGGAATGTCATATAAATAGATTATTAGCTTATACAATAGTTTTCAAGCCCTGCCACATAAGACGAGTGTCGGAGCCGGTGTAGTATGATTCAATCTTAGCCCTGTATTGACTCTTTGCCTGTTTGATGGTTCGTAGCAGGGCATAGCAGGATTTCTGGTAAGCTTCCGGGTTAGAGTCCCACACCTTGAAAGCGGCAGCTCTACCCTTTAGCTCTATGCGAATGTGGCCTGTAATTCATGGCTTCTGGTTGGGGTATGTACGTACAGTCACTGTGGGGACGACGTCCTCGATGCACTTATTGATAAAGCCAGTGACTGATGTGGTGTACTCCTCAATGCCATCGGAAGAATCCCGGAACATGTTCCAGTCTGTGATAGCAAAGCAGTCCTGTAGTTTAGTATCTGCTTCATCCGACCACTTTTTTTATAGACCGAGTCACTGGTGCTTTTTGCTTTAATTTTTGCTTGTAAGCAGGAATCAGGAGGATAGAGTTGTGGTCGGATTTACCAAATAGAGGGAAGGGGAGAGCTTTGTTCGTGTCTCTGTGTAGAGTCTAGAGTACAAGAGATCCAGAATTTTTTTTCCCTCTGGTTGCACATTTAACATGTTGATGGAAATTTGGTAGAACTGATTTAAGTTTCCCTGCGTTAAAGTCTCCTGCCACTAGGAGCGCCGCCTCTGGGTGAGTGGTTTCCTGTTTGCTTATTTCCTTATACAGCTGACTGAGCTCGGTCTTAGTGCCAGCATCTATCTGTGGCGGTAAATAAACAGCCACGAAAAGTATAGCTGAGAACACTCTAGGCATGTAGTGTGGCTTGCAATTTATCACAATATACTATACTTCAGGCGAGCAAAATCTAGAGACTTCCTTAGATTTTGTGCACCAGCTGTTGTTTACAAATATGCACAGACCCCCCCCCCCCCCCCCCCTCGTTTTACTGGAGTGTGCTGTTCTATCTTGCTGGTGCAGCGTATATCCCACTAGCTGAATATCCATGTCGTCATTCAGCCATGATTCTGTGAAACATAGGATATTACAGTTTTTGATGTCCCGTTGGTAGGATATTCGTGATCGTACCTCGTCTAGTTTATTGTCCAATGATGGCAAATAACGCAAAAAAAACCCCACATAATGGCACGATTGGTTGGGCGCCCATAACACTGCTGCCATTTCTTCCGGCACCATTTTGTCATTAATGAGTAGGATTGTGTGTTTTCACAGGCAAAAGTGAATAGCTTTTTTAGACTATTGTATTTTAACCAAGCAACATAAATAAATGTTCAATCAGTACTGAATGAATGAACAAAATCATTTTGAAACAAACGCAATTTAATGGGCTGTGAATGTTTGTAGAACAGGGTTTGTAGTTGTTAGGAATTTTATGAATAAATGACTAAACAATATCCCCATTTTAAATAGAACTGTAACTAAGTAAACTTATACTCTGTTTTATTATATCTGATTAACAATATGAGTTCATAAGTGAGGGATTGTGGAGCCTGATACAGGGGGTAATTACATTTAAATAAATACCATTCCAGCCAGGTAGGAGTGGGGAGTTTTAAGTAAGCAGAAAAGGTCTTTAACCTATGGTTGAACCGACAAAACTTAGCTCTGGGGTGTTTTAGATAAGGCAGTGAGTGCATTCCCAGGTTTTCCGTTAACTAGAACTGTCAGCTAAGTGGTGATCGATAATGGTGAGGGGTCAAGAGTTAATTCAGTTATACAGTGGGGCAAAAACGTATTTAGTCAGCCACCAATTGTGCAAGTTCTCCCACTTAAAAAGATGAGTGGCCTGTAATTTTCATCATAGGTACACTTCAACTATGACAGACAAAATGAGAAAAAAAATCCAGAAAATCACTTGCTGGAACGGAGGAGAGACCAGCTCTGACTCTTAAAGAGGAGGTTGTTACCCTCCAGGCGATGCACGCCATACCTATGTTACTGCCCAGGGAAACTGCTTTATTACAGAGGGGCGGATTGTGCGCATGCGCCTGTCACAGAGAAATGCTAACACAAGCTTGTTGACATAGCGCCGGGCCATCTCTATGCGCTTGTTGAAGTCCTCCTCCCACTAGAACATCCAACTCCTCTGCTGCGCGATGTCAGAGTAAAACACCGTTGTCCCGGGGAACATTTGGATGACTACCTCCAAATCAGCTCGCATCTGATGCACCAGGGCTGTCACCTTTTGTGTGTGCCAAGTCGTTTTCACTGAGGTGGATGACTATGATGTCAGGGGGAGCAGCAGCACCTCTGCAGGTTGCCCCTCGCTCTCCGAGCCACCTAATGTGACAGTAGTCAAGGAAGAGTGTGATGTTGTATTATAATTTTGCATAATCACCTTCCAGTGTAAAAAACACGGAAACTTTTTTAAGTGAGAAGTAGGCATTGGTCACAAGGCAAAAAATAAAGGAAATTCAGGAGAAGCACAATGCCTACATCATCAATGAACTACCAAGGTTTTCTAGCACACAGCTTTGACCTACTAAAGTAGCGATGTTTGTCTATTGTACTTCAAACAATGTGTAGGAAGGTTGCTTAGAATTAAAACCTTCTCAAACACCCTAATGAATACTCTTCAGAGTAACATGGACTTTACAGTGTTCTGCTATTAAAATAATGTATATCTATTAGGGGTGTGCTGAGTGCTCGGACAAAATTAGTATCTAATGGGGATGGAGAATTTTCTGAATATGATTATGACAACTATTAGCTAGTTCTTCTGCCTGTAAAGAAACACGCGGGATATCAGTTGAACAAGCTGCTCTCCCTCTGCTCTCATTTCTCCAGACAGACCCGCTCTGTTAAGTCTCCCGTTCTCCAAACATCATGAAATAATCCTAATCCGTAGCTAGTAATTGTTGTTCAATTTCGTTTTTTCCTGTAGACTTTTCTGAGGCCATATGGTTGTTTTTGCCTGTCTACTTGGTGTTGGGTAGTATGCCTACTTTGTCTGTCCGTATAAGTATTCCATTGCTGACGACGTACTGTCGTTATGTCGCGATCCCCATGCTTTCTTGCTATTATTATTTATTCTTTCCCAGTCATGTTTACTGAGTGACAGATAATTAGAAAATATAATTACAAATGTAGATGGTTTATTTTGATTGTGCAAATGTGTTGGCATAAGTTTCGGGAGAGAAGTTTTGCTCCTCTCAAAAGTGAAACCATATATGGGGCAAGTGAATTAGCCTACCTTCATCTAAATCTGTCTGGAATAATTGCAGGCAGTAGTAGCCAGCCATGCATTAGACTATTTATTAGCCTCCTTTGTTGAGAAATTGAATAGGACTAAGTAAGTAAATGGTGCATTTTCATCGGTCAGGGTCGTTTAACAACGTGTGTGTGAAGGAACTAAATGATACACTCTGAGTGATTTTGCAGTAATGCACACTTGAGGCTTCACCTGCATTTAAAGCGCACTTCTGAATTTTTTCCAGTGCGCTGGAAGTATCAAGTGTGATAAAACGGATACAATTACCAATACGAGTATGATGAGATCGGTACACCCCTAATATTTATCATTAGTTTGTATGTATTTTTAGATATAACCACTATTGTAGGCCTAAATGTGTTTTATTGTAGTGTCATCATCTTTACTGCAAAAATAATAGATATATAGAAATAGAAACATAACTGTAATCTACAAATTCCTTTGACAGGTAATGAACTGTCCATTGATTAGCACAGTAATTGATAAAAAAGGACCCATGTTTTCAAAACAAGTGGTTTTGAGTTTATGTCAATATTACACATAGCTAATGGTCACAGAAATCAGCAATTCAGACAGGTTCTATAGAACTTTATCTGTGGGACTTTGAATCCTAAGCAATCCTGCCTACACATTGTTTGAAGTACAATAGACAACATAGCTACTGTAGTAGGTCAAAGCTGTGTGATAGAGCATGGGTGAAGTAGGCATTGTGGTGGTTGTGAATTTCCTTAATTTTTCGGCTTCAGAGCAATGCCTACTTCTCACTTAAAACAGTTTTTGGTTTATCATTTGTGTGTGTGTGCGTGTGGTTCCGTGAGGTTTTTTTTTTTTGTGTGTGTGTATATACACTACTAAATAAATAAAGGGAACACTTAAACAACACAACGTAACTCCAAGTCAATCACACTTCTGTGAAATCAAACTGTCCACTTAGGAAGCAACACTGATTGACAATAAATTTCACATGCTGTTGTGCAAATGGAATAGACAACAGGTGGAAATTATAGGCATTTAGCAAGACACCCCCAATAAAGGAGTGGTTCTGCAGGTGGGGACCACAGACCACTTCTCAGTTCCTATGCTTCCTGGCTGATGTTTTGGTCACTTTTGAATGGTGGAGGTGCTTTCACTCTAGTGGTAGCAGGAGACGGAGTCTACATCCCACACAAGTGGCTCTGGTAGTGCAGCTCATCCAGGATGGCACATCAATGCGAGCTGTGGCAAGAAGGTTTGCTGTGTCTGTCAGCGTAGTGTCCAGAGCATGGAGGCGCTACCAGGAGACAGGCCAGTACATCAGGAGACGTGGAGGAGGCCGTAGGAGGGCAACAACCCAGCAGCAGGACCGCTACCTCCGCCTTTGTGCAAGGAGGAGCAGGAGGATCACTGCCAGAGCCCTGCAAAATGACCTCCAGCAGGCCACAAATGTCCATGTGTCTGCTCAAACGGTCAGAAACAGACTCCATGGGGGTGGTATGAGGGCCCGACGTCCACAGGTGGGGGTTGTGCTTACAGCCCAACACCGTGCAGGACGTTTGGCATTTGCCAGAGAACACCAAGATTGTCAAATTCGCCACTGGCGCCCTGTGCTCTTCACAGATGAAAGCAGCTTCACACTGAGTACATGTGACAGACGTGACAGAGTCTGGAGACGCCATGGAGAACGTTCTGCTGCCTGCAACACCCTCCAGCATGACCGGTTTGGCAGTGGGTCAGTCATGGTGTGGGGTGGCATTTCTTTAGGGGGCCACACAGCCATCCATGTGCTCACCAGAGGTAGCCTGACTGGCATTAGGTACCGAGATGTGAGATCCTCAGACCCCTTGTGAGACCATATGCTGGTGCGGTTGGCCCTGGGTTCCTCCTAATGCAAGACAATGCTAGACCTCATGTGGCTAGAGTGTGTCAGCAGTTCCTGCAAGAGGAAGGCATTGATGCTATGGACTGGCCCGCCCGTTCCCCAGACCTGAATCCAATTGAGCACATCTGGGACATCATGTCTCGCTCCATCCACCACAGACTGTCCAGGAGTTGGCTGATGCTTTAGTCCAGGTCTGGGATGAGATCCCTCAGGAGACCATCCGCCACCTCACCAGGAGCATGCCCAGGCATTGTAGGGAGGTCATACAGGCACGTGGAGGCCACACACACTACTGAGCCTCATTTTGACTTGTTTTAAGGACATTACATCAAAGTTGGATCAGCCTGTAGTGTGGTTTTCCACTTTAATTATGAGTGTCACTCCAAATCTAGACCTCCATGGGTTGATAAGTTTAATTTCCATTGATCATTTTTGTGTGATTTTGTTGTCAGCACATTCAACTATGTAAAGAAAAAAGTATTTAATAAGAATATTTCATTCATTCAGATCTAGGATGTGTTATTTTAGTGTTCCCTTTATTTTTTTGAGCAGTGTATATACATACATACACATATCTATATATATACACACACATACACATACGTACACATATACATTCACACCCATACACACACACATATCCTACATACCTACACGTACTCACAAATAATTATTTTTTTACATTTTTTTAAACATATATAAAACTTGCAGCAGCACTATCAAGGTTCTTATTAGCTATTTCTAGCCTTCGCTGAGACGACGAGCCAATAATTAGTTTTTAGATTTTACAGCACCTTACACAACATGTATCTGCACATTTCCCTAGTCACCCCGTTCACTCTGTCCAGTTTGAAATATAGTTGAATAGTGGAGACCAGAGTCTATCAAACTTGGCCTGTCTTTTATGGAGGTCATTAGTGAGCTTTTCAAGAGGGAGAAAGTCAACAATCTGGTCAATCCACATTTTAAATGTAGGAGGGGTATTAGAGGCCCACAATAGAAGAATACATTTCTTAGCAAAATATGTAATAGTCATGAGCAAATTTTCTCTGTCAGGATCAAGAACAAAGTCCTGCTGGGCATTGAGAAGATAGATACTCGGGGTCATATCAAACTGTACATCGAGTATTTTCTGTGCAGCAGTATGTATAGATTGTCAGAATCTGGCAATCTCTCTACAGCTCCAAAATACATGCATATAGGTTCCACTTTCAGAGGTACATCTTTTACAGTTAGGAGACATATCTGTTTTCATTCTATGGAGTCTCAAAGGAGTGTAATACAATTTGTACAAAAATGTGTAATTGGATTCTTTCATTTTTACATTAGTAGAGGTGCAGTATACCCTGTTGTAAACCTCCGCCCATAACTCATCACTGATAGTCAGACCAAGGTCCTTTTCCCAAATGATTTTCAACAGAGTAAAGGAGGAGCCTCCTTTCTCAGAAAGGAGTTTATAGATGTAAGATATTTTGCCTTTAATGGATTGTGTTGTGACAAGAAGGGTTTCAACTTCATTCAACTGAGTTCTAAACCTCTTCTTGGAGGTAAATGAGGAAATTACATGTCTAATTTGAAGATATATATATATATATATATAAAAAAAGGGATCTTGGCACATTGAATTCACTGCAGAGCTCTTGAAAGGATTTCAGTGTAGTGGTTTTCTGATGAAATACTCTGATTCCTAGAGTATGCCAAAGACTAAAGTTGGCATCCCTCAGGGCTTTTGGCAAGTCTGGGTTGCCTACTATAGGCGAGTGAGAACATATTTGGGAGGAAATGCCCAGGTATTTCTTACAGTCCCTCCACACTAGTAGGGTGCTGTAAATCACAAAGGTTTTGGCTATATTGCCCACTTCACTAAAGTTATTAATGAATATAATTGAGTTTAAGGGCAATGAACCACAGGATTGGGCTTCTATCTGAATCCACGTTGACTCTTGTCTGTTTGTGATCCATGTTAGAATGTTGCGGATTTGGGCAGACCAGTAGTACAATTGAAGTGAGGGAAGGGCAAGACCACCCTTAGATTCAGGTTTCGATAGAGTGGAAAACTTGATCCTAGGTTTTTTATTGCCCCATATACATTTGGTGATGCTTTGGTTAGTTGTTTTGAAGAAGGAAACTGGGAGATAGCATGGGAGCATCTGAAATAAGTAGTTCAGTCTAGGGAGGACGTTCATACGGATGACATTAATTCTTCCTACTAAGCAAATTGGGAGGGAGATCCAGGTTTGGAGATCGTTCTTGATTCGATCCAGGAGTGGAAGATCATTTTCCTTGAGAAGGCTATTCAGATCTGGCGTTATGAAGATCCCGAGGTATTGAAACTCTGTGTTTTCCATTGGAAAGGACATAGTGTCTTCATAGAGCTGTTGAGTGTAATATTGAGAGGGCAGACAGTGGATTTGTTAAAATTGATCTTATAACCTGAAAACTTGCCATACTGAGCAATTGTGTCTTAAATGAGTTTGAAGCCTGAAATGTGGCAAAAGGTCGCAAAGTTCAAGGGGGCCGAATACTTTCGCAAGGCACTGTACTTGATCAATAATATCAAAAAGACTGCGAATGTTATCAGAAGAGTATCTGTCTCTAATAAATCCAGTTTGGTCCGCTTTTATTATTTTGGGAAGAAGAGTGTTTAGTCTTTTGGCGAGCAATTTGGTAATTATTTTATAGTCGAAATCCAACAAGCTTATGGGCCGGAAGGACGAGCAGGATAGGGGGTCCTTGTCCTTTTTGAGCAACACTTGTAATGCGAGCTGTGTGCATTGAGTCTGGGAGAACTCCGTTTTTGCAAAAATCCTCCAGCATTGGCATGAAGATAGGGCTGAGCTGGGGCCAAAAAGCTTTGTAGAACTCTCTGGGGAATCCATCTGGGCCTGGGGACTTATTAGGTGGCATGGAGGTAATTGCCTCCAGGATCTCCTCAGGAGTGAAGGGGGAGTTGAGATCTTCTTGGTCGGTCTCTGATAGTTTAGGTAGCGAGATTCCCTCTAGGAAAGAGTGGAGTTCTGCCTCCGTGTGTTTTCGCTCAGAGATACAGTATATAGTTTGCAGTAAAAATCATGAAAAGTTATATTGATATTTTTTGGGTCATATGTGACTCATCCTCTGCTGTTCGGATAGCCATGATTGTACGCTCTGACTGCTCCTTTTTTAATTGGTAAGTAAGCAATCTACTTGGCCTATTGCTATACTCATGGTATTTCTGTTTTGTAAAGAAAACCTTTTTTTTTTATCTCCCGAGTGTAGTCCCAATTTAGTTTGGCTTTGGCTGCTTTAAGGTGACTCCAGGAGGTGCTGTCTGGGGATTGTTTATGTATTTTTTCACAGCATTCCAGCTCCCTCTCAAGATCTAGCCTGTGTGCTTCCATTGCTTTTTTCTTAGAGGAAGCATATGTAATTAGATGACCTCTTAGTGTGGCTTTAGCAGCGTCCCACATTGTGGCTGGAGAAACAGGAGAATCTTTGTTGTCTTGTGTGTAGTTGTCTATCCATGTAGTTACCAATGTATGGAACGCTTCGTTTGATAGCATGGAGGTGTTGAATTTCCAGCTCTTTGACCTCGGGATGTTTTTGCAGAGGTCAAAGCGGAAGTGGACAAAGGCGTGATCTGAAAGTGCTATGGGTCCGATTGTACAAGTGGCTGAATTTATGAAACTCTTTGGGATAAAAATGTAATCTATACGGGAGTAGGTGTTATGGACATTAGAGTAGTATGTATAGTCCATAGATGAGCTATTAGTCTCTCTCCAGATATCTATCAGTCCCATCTCTTTAGTAAGAGAGTTCAAAATCTTTGCAGATCTAGGATTTGTGGTGGGGACTTGAGATGATTTGTCTAGGGTTGGGTTAAGGGTACAATTAAAATCTCCACGCCAAAGGAAACACAATGCTCATTGAACAGGGTTATCATTTTTGACATGAAAGCAGGAGTATCTGTGTTAGGGGCATATATGTTTAAGATAGTAATTGGTTGACCATATAGTGACCCAGTTATCAAAATAAATCTCCTCTACGGATCAGATATGTTTTTGTCAATTATGAATGGAACATTTTTATGGATAAGTATGGCTGTGCCTCTACTGTTTGATTTGAAAGATGAGAAATACACCTGTCCCACCCAAGCTCTGCGGAGTTTGGCATGTTCAGCATCACAGAGGTGTGTCTCTTGTAATAGCGCGATGTCTGCTTTTCCTTTTTTAGAGCACATAGTATCTTTTTCCGTTTTATCGCATGCCCTAGACCATGGCAGTTCCATGTCAATAGATTTAAGGTACTAGTCATCGTCATCGAACAGTAATCGAACTTTAGTGCAAGTCATCGCTGGGTAAAAGTGGATAGTAGTTACAGCTGCGTTCACATAAAAGGAAAATAAATGGTGTACATAAAATAACACTCTGAACACCCCAGCCGAGTTCCCAAACAACTCGACACATCCCGTTGGATCTATTACCCCCCCGCTCAGTCTCAATTCTGTGTTCCGAAAAAAACAAAAACCGGGAAAAGTTAGCAACACACAACGTCTCCCCCTCCCCACCAAAGAAATGCCTCATCCTCTCCGCCCCGCATTGAGTAAATGACAACGTCTCCCCCTCCCCGCCAAAGAAATGCCTCATCCTCTCCGCCCCGCATTGAGTAAAGGACAACGTCTCCCCCTCCCCACCAAAGAAATGCCTCATCCTCTCCGCCCCGCATTGAGTAAATGACAACGTCTCCCCCTCCCCACCAAAGAAATGCCTCATCCTCTCCGCCCCGCATTGAGTAAAGGACAACGTCTCCCCCTCCCCACCAAAGAAATGCCTCATCCTCTCCGCCCCGCATTGAGTAAAGGACAACGTCTCCCACTCCCCACCAAAGAAATGCCTCATCCTCTCCGCCCCGCATTGAGTAAAGGACAACGTCTCCCCCTCCCCACCAAAGAAATGCCTCATCCTCTCCGCCCCGCATTGAGTAAATGACAACGTCTCCCCCTCCCCACCAAAGAAATGCCTCATCCTCTCCACCCCGCATTGAGTAAATGACAACGTCTCCCTCTCCCCACCAAAGAAATGCCTCATCCTCTCCGCCCCGCATTGAGTAAATGACAACGTAGCCCCCGTCCAGACCACACTAAAAGAGGGAGAAAATAAAATCAATAGCCCAGCCTACATATACCTTCCCCAGGGGACATAGGGAACCACAGTAATAATATCAACAAAAAGATGGAAATAAAAGTAGGCTGAAACATTAGTAGGCCTAGGTTAGGCTATAGAGCCTACCTCTCTCAGCTAAAGGAAAATAAATATAGATTAGACGGCTATAATGACATTTAGCGGGGCGGGTGGGTCTTTGGATATCGGCTATATGTTGTCTTACCTCCTTTAGTGATAGCATTAATCGCATTTAGTCATTGGTCCGTTTCTCATTGACCAGGATTGTCTTTCAAAAAAACGTTTTGCCTCTTCGGGAGTTTTGAAGTGTCGCAAGGCTCCTTGGTGAAGAATCCTGAGCTCGTTTGGGTATTTGAATCCCCTGAAGATGCCTCGGTCAATTGAGTATTTCTTCACTTCGTCAAACTCTCGGCGTATTCCAGCTGACAGGTCCTGGTGTAAAGTGAGCTCGGCGTTTCCCACTGCGATGGTGTTGTTTTTTGCCACCTGTAGGACTCGTTCCTTGTCGGTGAATCTCAGGAAACATATGGTGATTGGGCGCGGTGGTTGTCTGGCTGCTGGTGGGGGCCTCAGTGCTCGGTGAGCTCTCTCTCGAGTTCTATGGGCCTGTGGGTGGACAGGTGGAGCCACCCGGGAAGTTTGTCTTGCAGGTAGCGGATCAGTGGCATGTTTCCCTCTTCTTTTTCACCCAGATTTAATAGAACACAATTATTCCTTCGCCCCCTGTTTTCCAGGTCCTCTGTTTTCTCTTCCAGATGCTCTATTTTATTTTTAGCATATGCTATTGTTTCCATGGCATCTGTCAATAAGTTTTCCATGGATAGGATTCGCCCCTCTGCCTCGTCCAGGGGCTTCGCGTCCAGGCGCTTCGCGTTTATCTTGTTGTTGATGTCAGGCAAAGCGTTTTCCAGGATTGTCACCTTGCCCCCTATCGCACTGAGCTGAGAATTAATGGAATCTAATTTAGTGTTTAGTTCTGTACGTTGGGATCTCAACTCAGAAAGGATGTCTTCGACAGATTGCGAGGTTGGCATTCGTTGGGCCTCGGGGGTGGAGCGGGTCCTCTTGCTCTTGGCTAATGGAGGCCTTTTTCCGTCGCTAATGCTCGAGTCCGGGTAAAAATGTCACCTGTAGTGTCGCCTTTTGTAGCCGCCATGACTTTTCTTACTAAAGCTAAATGAGTTTGAACTTGGAGTGGAGGTAAGATTAGGAATTGGAAACTACTTGTGTGGAGCTCTTAGTTCATGCGGCCATCTCTTCAAGGGTCACGATCCCCCGTGAGGTGTTTTTTTAACTGCTTTTTAAAAAATAAAACAAATCTGATTTTACCTGCTAGCTTGAGTTACCTGAGGTGGAGGAAAGTTCCATGTAGTCATGGCTCTATATAATACTGTGTGTTTCCTAGCCTCCTTTCTGGACTTGGGAACTGTGAAAAGACCCCTGGTGGCATGTTTTGTGGGGTATGCATGGGTGTCTGAGCTGTGTGTTAGCTGTTTGAACAGTGCTTTCAACATGTCAATCTCTCCTCTACTTTGAGCCAGGAGAGATTGACATGCATGTTCTTGATATAAGCCCTATGTTTACATTTAAGGGCCGGTCGTGCTGCTCTGTTCTGGGCCAACTGTAATTTGCCTATGTGGTCATGACTCAAAAAATGAAATGCTATTGCAGATTGTCAAGTTTTATGAATAAATTCCAACTCAACTTGATACTCAAACAATCTACACCTCCCTGAGTTTCACAGCACTCAGAGCATGAGTCATATAAGGTACTGTTTGGAATTTTTTACCCTATATATATTAAAGACGAGTGAGGAAGTAGACTTCCACTCTGATTCCAAAGAGGCAAGACTTGAATGCACTTCACCTCCAGTCGTTTCAGGACATTAAAAATGAAATGCTATGGACATTGTCGAGTTCCATTTGAATGAATTCCAACTCAACTTGACAACAATCTACACCTCCCGAGTTTCAATCTACACCTCCCTGAGAGCATGACTACTCAGAGCAATTCTCCTAGAATAGACTTAACTAAATTACACAGTGGATGAGGGAAATTACAATGGAGTTGACCCTTACATCTCAAGTGCCAGTTAAAATTACAAGACCAAGTAGGAAATGGCTTATACATACAGTACCAGTTAAGTTTGGACACACCTACTCATTCAAGGGTTTTTCTTTATTTTACTATTTTCTACATTGTAGAATAATAGTGAAGACATCAAAACAATGAAATAACACATGGAATCATGTAGTAACCAAAACAATGTTAAACAAATCACAATATATTTTAGATGTGTCACGACTTCCGCCAAAGTTGGTCCCTCTTCTTGTTCGGGCGGCGGGTGGCGTCACTGGCCTTCTAGCCATCGCCGATCCACTTTTCATTTTCCATTTGTTTTGTCTTTGTTTTACACACCTGGTTTCAATTCCCCAATTACATGTTCATTATTTAACCCTCTGTTTTCCCCACGTTTTTTGTGCGTGAATACTTTATTGTAAGTTCGGTCCGATGATTGTGAGCCTGGTATTACTTCATGTATTTGGAAATTGAGTAAAGTAAAGTTCCTTGTGTTACTCATCTCTGCTGTCCTGCACCAGCTACACCCAGATCCTTACAAGATGTTAGATTCAAAGTAGCCACCCTTTGCCTTGATGACAGCTTTGCACACTCTTGGCATTCTCTCAACCAGCTTCACCTGGAATGCTTTTCCAACAGTCTTGAAGGAGTTCCCACATATGCTGCGCACTTGTTGGCTGCTTTTCCTTCAGTTTACGGTCCAACTCATCCCAAATCATCTCAATTGGGTTCAGGTTGGCTGATCTGATGCAGCCCTCCATCACTCCTTCTTGGTCAAATAGCCTTTACACAGCCTGGAGCAGTGTTGGGTCATTGTCCTGTGGAAAAACAAATGATCCTGTCACTAAGCGCAAACCAGATGGGATGGCATATCGCTGCATAATTCTGTGGTAGCCATGCTGGTTAAATGTGCCTTGAATTCTAAATAAATCACTGACAGTGTCACTAGCAAAGAACCCCCACACCATCACACCTCCTCCTCCATGCTTCATGGTGGGAACCACACATGCGGCGATCAACGTTCACCTACTCTGTGTCTCACAAACACAGGGCGGTTGGAACCCAAATTCTCAAATTTGGACTTGTCAGACCAAAAGACAGATTTCCACTGGTCTAATGTCGATTGCTCATCTTGGCCCAAGCAAGTCTCTTCTTATTATTGGTGTCCTTTAGTAGTGGTTTCTTTGCAGCAATTTTGAGCTGATTCACAAAGTCTACTCTGAACAATTTGTTTGTTTTATCCATTTTAGAATAAGGCTGTAATGTAACAAAATGTGGAAAAAGTCAAGGGGTCTGAATACTTTCCGAAGGCACTGTATATACAGTACCAGTCAAAAGTTTGGACACACCTACTCATTCAAGGGTTTTTCTTTATTTTTACTATTTTCTACAATGTGTAATAACAGTGAGGACATAAACTATGAAATAACACATATGGAATCATGTAGTAACCAAAACATTGTTCAACAAATCAAAATATATTTTATATTTAAGATTCTTCAAAGTAGCCACCCTTTGCCTTGATGACAGCTTTGCACACTCTTGGCATTCTCTCAACCAGCTTCATGAGGTAGTCAGTCACCTGGAATGCGTTTCAATTAATATATACACTGCTCAAAAAAATAAAGGGAACACTAAAATAACACATCCTAGATCTGAATTAATGAAATATTCTTATTAAATACTTTTTTCTTTACATAGTTGAATGTGCTGACAACAAAATCACGCAAAAATTATCAATGGAAATCAAATGTATGTTGTACCTCCTCTCCCAGGTTTGCGCGGCGGCTCCACAAGATGGTGCGGCGGCTGGTGCCGGATTGCGATGTACGTTTCCTGCGCTCGGAGGACGGAAGTGGGAAGGGAGCGGCCATGGTGACAGCAGTGGCGTTTCGGCTGGCTATCCAGCATGCCGAGCGGCAGCGTATCCTGGACGCTCTGCGTCTGAGCCAGGAGCAGCTGCTGGACGTGAAAAGGCGGATGGGAGAGGAGATGAACAGAGGCTTGGCCAAGGAGAGTCATGACCAGGCCACCGTCAAGATGCTGCCCACCTTTGTTCGCTCCATGCCCGACGGCACAGGTACAGGGTCAAGAGAAGAGAAGATGGAGAGAGGTGTTATCTGTGGGAGAATCTCAATGGCATTTTCTTGATTCCTCATGTAGTCTCTCCTCGCCCGCTTTTCAAAACCAATTGGATTAGAAAGTCAGAGGGGAGGGACCTCTGACCTCATCCAATGGGTTTTTAGGAGGTGAGGACAGGGGACGCGAAGAATCGGGTTAGGAATCGGGATTCTCCATGTGTGTATGGTAGGAGAGGGAGCCATAAGCTACTGATGGGCCTTGAAAATCCTTGAAAATAGATGGATGTCCTTGGCAGGGCTATAGCAGGAAACTGAGAAGAAAGCCTTAAGCTGTTACAAATAAAAACACAAACTCAAAATACTTTCAAATTATTAAAACCAATTATAATGGACTTATAATACAGTTTCTTGATTGTGTCTAGCTCGCTAATAGTCACCTAAATGACAGCTAGACAGTCATAGAAGCATAGAAAATTCCAAAAACAATGGATAGAGGACGACTTTTATACAATTATTGACAGCGAGGAAATGTAATACATTTTCAGTACGGCCCTCCGGACCTTGTTTAAGACCCAATGCGGCTCCTGGGGTAAATTAGTTAGACACCCCTGGGTTAGAGAGATGGGCCAGCAATCAAAAGCTCAGCGGTTGGAAATCCATGGCTGACAAAATGTACATTAGGATGTGAACACCTATTGGTGTTGTGGTCCTTAACAAGGCACATAACCCCCAAACTGCTAAATATAATTTTGGAGTGTTATCTTACTTGCTTAACTTCTCTCCCCATTGTGCTCATTGAACTCATCAGAGAGCGGTGAATTCTTGGCCCTGGACCTGGGAGGGACCAACTTCCGGGTTCTGCTGGTGCGTGTGCGGCGCGGGAAGAGACGCAGTGTGGAGATGCACAACAAGATCTACTCCATTCCCCAGGAGGCCATGCAGGGCACTGGAGAGGAGGTAAACCAGGTTTTCACTGACAGCCGTTCTGAACTTGAGCACCTCGTGCAATGAAGTTTCCCCCAATCCATCCTGCTAATTTGGGAACTTTAGGTTGTCTGTGTGTGAGAAATGCTGTAAATTAAGAGGACTCTATGTATTTTGAAAGATGAGACTTGAGGATTATATTCTTGTTCTCTTTGAAAGTGACAACTGTAGGACAACAGTACCTTCTTAGGCTATTGCCCAAAGGTCATATTCATATTGAATGGAGAGAAGGGAATATAGCCTATGTTTTTTTAACAGCTAGACAATATAGTTAAGGAGTGTCAGTTACAAAACATGTACATGTTTAGGTTATAAGGCCCATGCATCCGACAGAGAGAGAGAAAGATAAACAATATTTTCTGAATGGACATTTTGTGCTGCTTTGGTGGAATTCTCTGCTGTCTAGCCTACATTCCTCTCTTGTGTTATGTAGGCCTGTACAACATAGGCTATTTATTGAAATAAGCTAAAGCAAACAGGAATGGGAAGATTACTCTGAATGTCACTCGTGTGCTGCCCTACTCCATTCGTTACTGTGCTGCGCCAGTCAAGTTCAAATAGGCTAAACCACCGTCTGTCAATTCACTATGTCGTCACCATCGACAATGGCTTTCAATTATCATCCATATATATAAAATATTGGCCAACCCTAATAGCTAGAGCTCATTCCCAGCTAGAGCTCATTCCCAGTCCACTGCATTGGTAATTTGACCTATCTTTTCTCTCTTTCTCACTCACTCTTTTCTATTTCTCTTTCTCTCTGTCATCTCTCTCATTCTCTTCTTCTCTTTCTGTTCTCTCTCTCCCTGTCAGCTGTTTGACCACATAGTGCACTGCATCGCTGACTTCCTGGAGTACATGGGTATGAAAGGAGCGTCCTTGCCCCTCGGCTTCACCTTCTCCTTCCCCTGCCATCAGAGCAAACTGGACCAGGTAACAAAGCACACACACACACACACACAGACACCACATATACACACACACACACACAGACACCACATATACACACCACACATACACAAAAAGCAATGCATTTCAATCGTTTTTTTATCGATTGACCCACTACTGCTGAAACTGTCACAGACAAAACGTTGAGAAGACTAGAGAACACTCATCGTGCTCTATCTGCACCTCATCATTCCCAGGGCAACGCTTGGAAGGACAAGTGTTGACAGGAGTGGTCGGAGTGCAACACATGGTCTATTCACCCATGCTCTAGGTGCCTGTAGCCTGTGATCTTGACATAGCATAGACCTTTTTTGTGTGGGGTGCCAATTTACAATTTGCCCTACCATTTCTAACGATCTGCATGCCAGTTAGGATTTTCATATGTGCATTACAACTAATTGTGTCTATTGAATATCTAATTGCCCACAAATGGAATAATTCCATAGCTCACTAAAGAGAGGTGCTGTCCATCAGCACCACAGGCTTGATCTTGGAACACAGTTTCTCTTGGTGAATGATAGATTTTTTTTACACCCCTTTTTCTCCCCAATTTCGATCTTGTCTCATCACTACAACTCCCTTACATGCTTGGGAGAGGCGAAACATGACCCGCCTAACCATGCTCCTTAACACCCGCCAGCTTAACACGGAAGCCAGCCACACCAATGTGTCGGAGGAAACACAGTTCAACTGGCGACCTGGGTCAGCCTGCATAGCGAGATGCGAGCGAGATGTTTTTAATATCGACACCTCTTTCCTCAAAATGATCTGTGAATGCTTTTTGCTACATCTTCCCCTTTAGTAGTACCATGCATGGGTTATAGACCAAGCAGCTCCTCACATACCTGCTCTGGGTCACAGTATCTTGCAACAACCGTCAGACGTGGAATATCATTCACATCCACTCTCTCATCAAGAGCCACACTAAACATAGGTGCATCTTTTAACGCTACAGTTTGCTGTTCCTTTACGTTTTCAACCATCTCCGTAACGCACCCTTCAACAGTTCTGGAGACAGGCATGTCTTTGAGATGATTTTGTCTTTGTTAGGCAATCCATCAAATTAAGCCTGGGAACTACTAAGTAAAGCCTCCTTGATATATTCTCCATTAGTAAATGGTTTTCCATGTTTAGCAAAGCACTGCTCAACTTTGTAGCTCTCCTCTGTAGCTTGATTTTTGACTGCATGTAGATTTGTAAACACACTGCTTTGCTTTTCATACCTGGACACTGCCCTTTTGATTCCTTCAGCCTTGTCCGCCTCATCAATGAAGTTTTTTCCCATGTCTCGTTTCAAAATGACGCCATACACTTAATGTCCAACAAACAACAGTTTTACAACAGAGAGCGTAAACAGAACGGTCCTTCAGTAAAACAAATGTATATTCCTTTGTCCAGTGTCTGTGTTCTTTTTCCCATCTTAATCTTTTCTGGTGGGGTAAGTGTGTGTATCAGAGCTGTGTGTAAGTTGACTATGCAAACTATTTGGGATTTTCAACACATTAATGTTTCTTATAATTTGAAGAAGTGATGCAGTCAGTCTCTCCTCAACTCTTAGGTCAAGAAACAAAGAAAAAGCCATATCTCAGACTGGCCAATAAAAATAAAAGATTAAGATGGGGAAAAAGAACACAGACACTGAACAGAGGAACTCTGCCTAGAAGGCCAGCATCCCGGAGTCGCCTCTTCTACTGTTGACTTTGAGACTGGTGTTTTGCGGGTACTATTTAATGAAGCTGCCAGTTGAGGACTTGTGAGGCATATGTTTCTCAAATTAGACACTCTAATGTACTTGTCCTCTTGCTCAGTTGTGCACCGCGCCTCCCACTCCTCTTTCTATTCGGGCTAGAGCCAGTTTGCGCTGTTCTGTGAAGTGAGTAGGACACAGCGTTGTATGAGATCTTCAGTTTTTGGGCAATTTCTCGCATGGAATAGCCTTAATTTCTCAGAACAAGAATAGACTGACGAGTTTCAGAAGAAAGTTCTTTGTTTCTGGCCATTTTGAGCCTGTAATCAAACTAAAAAATGCTGATGCTCCAGATACTCAACTAGTCTAAAGAAGACCAGTTTAAATGCTTATTTAATCAGCACAACAGTTTACAGCTGTGCTAACATAATTGCAAAAGGGTTTTCTAATGATCAATTTGCCTTTTAAAATTATAAACTTCGATTAGCTAACACGATGTGCCATTGGAACATAGGAGTGATGGTTGCTGATAATGAGCCTCTACTCCTATGTAGATATTCCATTCAAAATTGAGATATTCCATTCAAAACCGTTTCCAGCTACAATAGTAATTTACAACATTAACAATTTATACCTTGTATTTTTATAAATTTGATGTAATTTTAATTGACAAAAAATGTGCTTTTCTTTCAAAAACAAGGACATTTCTATGTGACCCCAAACCTTTGAACGGAAGTATGTGTATACAGTATATATATAATAGGAGGCTCAAGGGTGTGGGGTTTCCACATCACCAGTTCAATAACCAAACACGCACAAGGAGCACAACTAGAATGCAAATGGGGAATTTATTAGGGATATTTGCACACAGTGGGAAAGGGGGGAATCCAGCAACCAGTTCACAACGGGTAATCGTAGAGTTAATTAAGTAGTCACCTGGAATGCGTTTCAATTAACCGGTGTGCCTTGTTAAATGTTCATTTGTGGAATTTCTTTCCTTTATGTCCTTTGGTCTGGTGAGTCCAAATTTTAGATTTTTGCTTCCAACCGTGGTGTCTTTGTGAGACGCAGAGAAGGTGAACGGATGATCTCCGCATGTGTGGTTCCCACCGTGAAGCATGGAAGAGTAGGTGTGATGGTGCGGGGGTGCTTTGCTGGTGACACTGTCAGTGATTTATTTAGAATTCAAGGCACTCTTAACCAGCGTGGCTACCACAGCATTCTGCAGCGATACGCCATCCCATCCCGTTTGTTTTTTAACAGGACAATGATCCAACACACCTCTAGGCTGTGTAAGGTCTATTTGACCAGTAAGGAGAATGTTGGAGTGCTTCATCAGATGACCTGGCCTCCTTAATCACCCGACCTCAACCAAATTTAGATGGTTTGGGATGAGTTAGACTGCAAACTGAAGGAAAAGCAGCCAACAAGAGCTCAGCATATGTGGGAACTCCTTCAAGACGGTTGGAAAAGCATTCCAGGTAAACCTGGTTGAGAGAATGCCAAGAGTGTACAAAGCTGTCATCAAGGCAAAGGGTGGTTACTTTGAAGAATCTCAAATATAAAATATATTTTGATTTGTTTAACTTTTTTTTGGTTACTACATGAAAATAGTTCAAAATAGTTCAAATAAAGAAAAACCCTGGAATGAGTAGGTGTGTCCAAACTTTTGACTGGTACTGTATATACAGTGCCTTCGGAAAGTATTCAGACCCCTTGACTTTTTCCACATTTTGTTACGTTACAGCCTTATTCTAAAATTGATTTTTTTGTAAAATCCTCAGTAATCTACAGACAATACCCCATGATGACAAAGCATTTGTCAAATGTATTAACAATAAGAAACAGAAATACCAAGTATTCAGACCCTTTGCTATGAGACTTGAAATGAGCTCAGGTGCATTCTGTATCCATTGATCATCCTTGATGTTTCTACAACTTTATTGGAGTCCACCTGTGGTAAATTCAATAGATTGGACATGACTTGGGGCTCCCGAGTGGCGCAGAGGTCTAAGGCACTGCATCTCAGTGCTACAAACCCTGGTTCGATTCCAGGCTATATCACAACCGGCTATGATTGGGAGTCCCGTAGGGCGGTGCACAATTGGCCCCATGTCGTCCGGGTTAGGGTTTGGCCGGGGTAGGGTGTCATTGTCGCTCTTGCTGCTGGGGATTCTCTGATCCACCTCTAAGCAGACGACACCATTCTGTAAACCTCTGCCCCTTCTTTGGACACTGTGTTAACTAACCTCCAGACGAGCTTCAATGCCATACAACTCTCCTTCCGTGGCCTCCAACTGCTCTTAAATGCATGCTCTTCAACCGATCAGTGCCCACACCTGCCCGCCCGTCCAGCATCACTACTCTGGACGGTTCTGACTTAGAATATGTGGACAACTATAAATACCTAGGTGTCTGGTTAGACTGTAAACTCTCCTTCCAGACTCACATTAAGCATCTCCAATCCAAAATAAAATCTTTAATCGGCTTCCTATTTTGAAACAAGCATCCATCACTCATGCTGCCAAACATACCCTCGTAAAACTGACCATCCTACCGATCCTTGACTTCGGCGATGTCATTTACAAAATAGCCTCCAACACTCTACTCAACAAATTGGATGCAGTGCCATCCGTTTTGTCACCAAAGCCCCATATAGTACCCACCACTGCGACCTGTACGCTCTCGTTGGCTGACCCTCGCCTCATACTCATTGCCAAACCCACTAGCTCCAGGTCATCTACAAGTCTCTGCTAGGTAAAGCCCCGCCTTATCTCAGCTCACTGGTCACCATAGCAGCACCACCCGTAGCACGTGCTCCAGCAGGTATATCTCACTGGTCACCCCCAAAGCCAATTCTTCCTTTGGCCGCCTTTCCTTCCATTTCTCTGCTGCCAATGACTGGAACGAACTGCAAAAATCACTGAAGCTGGAGACTCATATCTCTCTCACTAACTTCAAGCACCAGCTGTCAGAGTAGCTCACAGATCACCGCACCTGTACATAGCCCATCTGTAAATAGCCCATCCAACTACCCCATCCGCATACTGTATTTATTTATTTATCTTGCTCCTTGGCACCCTAGTATCTCTGCTTGCACATTAATATATATATATATATATGTATATGTAGTTTGCCAAAAGGCACCTAAATACTCTCGGACCATGAGAAACAAGAATCTCTGGTCTTATGAAATAAAGATTGAACTCTTTGGCCTGAATGCCAAGCATCACGTCTTTAGGAAACCTGACACCATCCCTACGGTGAAGCATGGTGGTGGCAGCATCATGCTGTGGGGTTTTTCAGCAACAGGGACTGGGAGACTAGTCATTATCGAGGCAAATATGAACGGAGGAAAGTACAGAGATCCTTGTTGAAAACCTGCTCAAGAGCGCTCAGGACATCAGACTGGGGTGAAGGTTAATCTGCCAACAGGACAACGACCCTAAGCACACAGCCAAGACAACACAGGAGTGGCTTCGGGACAAGTCTCAAGGTCCTTGAGTGGCCCAGCCAGAGCCTGGACTTGAATCTAATTGAACATCTCTGGAGAGACCTGAAAATAGAAGAATTGTAGAAATTCCCCAAATACAGGTGTGCCAAGCTTGTAATGTCATACTCAAGAAGACTCAATGGTGTAATTGCTGCTAAAGGTGCTTCAACAAAGTACTGAGTAAAGGGTCTGAATACATGTAAATGTGATATTTCCGTTTTTTATATTTAATAAATTAGGAAAAATGTATAACCTGTTTTTGCTTTGTCATGGTATATTGTGTGTAGATTAAGGGGTGGGAAACAATTTAATCAATTTTAGAATAAGTCTGGAACATAACAAATACATTTTTGGGGGGGTGGCTTGCCAAACCTTGGCGTTCCAAAACAAATACCCTCACGTGCCAAGGCTGGCCTTCTTGTCTTAGGTTTCCGACTAATCAACACTCTGCTAAGGGCCAGATAAAGGTGCCTGTCCTAATGTGATGTCCGTTCCTTTTCCTTCTCCTCCTCCAGAGCATCCTGTTAAAGTGGACCAAGGGTTTCAAAGCTACTGGTTGCGAGGGGGAGGATGTTGTCACTCTACTGAAGGATGCTATCTACCGCAGAGAGGTCAGAGGTCATACCTATTGACTGGGCTTTCTCAAAATCCTACACTGCCCAGAAACAAAACAGTAGGATCTCAAATCCTTTCAAAATGTAATATGATACCATGAAAGTACACCGTCCGTAACCATTTTTGGAATTTGATGTTAGTATACCAGTCTGAAATCTGAAATTCTCTGATTATAGCACACTGTTCCATGTTAGTGAACTGAACTTCTTCGTGTTGATGTTTTTGTAGGAGTTTGACCTGGACGTGGTTGCCGTGGTGAATGATACGGTGGGCACCATGATGACATGTGGCTACGAGGACCCACTGTGTGAGGTGGGCCTCATCGTAGGTGAGTCTCAGAGCCTACTGGATGTGCCTTCTGGGCCACAAGCACAGGCTGTAACAGATCAACAACGGTCTCCCATTTATTTCAATGAGTTTCCTCTCACTTACTTACCCACTCACTCACTCACTCACTTCCCCTCTTTCCAGGTACTGGCACCAACGTGTGCTACATGGAGGAGATGCAGAACATGGAGCTGTTGGATGGGAGCGAAGGGAAGATGTGTGTTAACATGGAGTGGGGGGCGTTCGGGGACCATGGAGAGCTGGACGACTTCAGTACAGACTTCGACAAAGCTGTGGATGAGCACTCCGCCAACCCTGGAAAACAGACGTAGACTATTACTGTTTGTTTGCAGTTGTGTTATAATAAAGCAATAAGGCCAGAGGGGGTATGGTATATGGCCAATATACCATGGCTAAGGCTTTCAGCCAATCAGCATTCAGGGCTTTATCCACCCAGTTTATAATAACGAAAGAACACCTTTAGTTGAGGTGTTGACTTACAAAGGATGAACTGAACAAAGAAAAAGTTACAAACTCATATCTCCTTGTGAGTGTATTGGATTTATTATTTACTGTTTGTTCAAGTTGATTGATGTATCTTTGGAGGCTGGGGACTACTAGACACACACCAGGGCAATAACACTTTAATCCATAAAGCCTGATAGCTGGTTTTCCAGGAGTAAGCCACAGGAATCAAGTGTCTTTGTCTTTGTCTCGCTCTCTCTCTCTTGTTCTCTCTCGCTCTCTCTCTGTCAGGTATGAGAAGATGATCAGTGGGATGTACCTTGGGGAGATAGTGAGGAACGTACTGCTGGAGTTCACTACTAAGGGACTGCTGTTCCGTGGCAAACTCTCTGAGAGGCTCAAGACCAGAGGCATCTTTGAAACCAAGTTCCTCTCCCAGATCGAGAGGTGAGTCAGTGTCTAGTGTCTGGTCATGTTTGTGGTAACCACACCTTTAATCAATATCTAGTGTTGATGCATTACGAGCAAGAAGAAGATTGTAAAAGCATAAAAAGTGTTGATTTGATATAGATCTCGTTGATATTTACTTGACTGTTGTCTGTGCCCCCCTGTTAGTGACCGTCTGGCCCTGAGGCAGGTGCGCTCCATCCTGCAGCACCTGGGTCTGACCAGCTCTACGTGTGACGACAGCATCCTGGTGAAGGAGGTGTGTAGCGTGGTGGCTTGCCGCGCTGCCCAGCTCTGTGGTGCCGGCCTGGCCGCCGTGGTCGATAAGATCCGGCAGAACCGCAACCTCCCTGAGCTCAAAATCACAGTGGGTGTCGACGGAACACTCTACAAACTACACCCACAGTGAGTGTTTTTTTTTTTTTTGATAATACTGTCAGGTTAAAGCTCAAAACACCACAAAGCTCATTCAACCACAAAGACCATGGAGGTTTTCCAATGTCTCGCAAAGAAGGGCACCTATTGGTAGGGGGGGGGGAGGGGGGGCAGGCAGAGATTGAATATCCCAAAAAACAATAAAAATCATTTTGAGCAATGTTAAGTTATTAATTACACCTAGTCCACCTAGTCCTTCCTAACAAAGTTGCCGAAGAGGTAGGAAACCGCTCAGGGATTTCACAATGAGGCCAATGGTGAATTTAAAACAGTTACAGAGTTTAATGGCTGTGATAGGAGAAAACAAAGGATTTACTCCACAATACTAACCTAAATCCTGTACAGAATATAAATATTCCATAACATGCATCCTGTTTGTAATAAGGCACTCAAGTAAAACTGCAAAATGTGGCAAAGAAATACATTTTATGTCCTGAATACGAAGCATTATGTTTGGGGCAAATCCAACACAACACATCACTGAGTACCACTCTTCATATTTTCAAGCATGGTGGTGGCTGCATCATATTATTGGTATGCTTGTCATCGGCAAGGATTAGGTTTTTTTTTAGGTTGGGGAAAAAACGGAATAGAGCTAAGCACTGGCAAAATCCTAGAGAAAAACCTGGTTCAGTCCGCTTTCCAACAGACACTGGGAGTCAAATTCAGCTTTGAGCAGACAATTACCTAAAACACAATGCCAAATAGGTTATTCAAAGGAAGTTGCTTACCAATACGGCATTGAATGTTCCTTAAATCAGCTTGAAAATCTATGGCAAAACTTGAAAATGGCTGTCTAGTAATGATCAACAAACATCTTGACAGAGATGTTTTAAAAATATTGTCCAAATATTGAACAATCCAGGTGTGTAAAGCTCTTAGATTTACCCAGAAAGACTCAAAGCTGTAATTGCTGCCAAAGGTTTTAACCTACATTTAGTCAGGGGTGTGAATACATGTAAATGAGATATTTCATTTACAATAAATTAGCAAAAATGTCTAAAAACATGTTTTTGCTTTGTCATTATGGGGTATTGTATGTAGATACAGTGCCTTGCAAAAGTATTCGGCCCCCTTGAACTTTGAGACCTTTTGCCACATTTCAGGCTTCAAACATAAAGATATAAAACTGTATTTTTTTGTGAAGAATCAACAACAAGTGGGACACAATCATGACGTGGAATGACATTTATTGGATATTTCAAACTTTTTTAACAAATCAAAAACTGAAAAATTGGGCGTGCAAAATTATTCAGCCCCTTTACTTTCAGTGCAGCAAACTCTCTCCAGAAGTTCAGTGAGGATCTCTGAATGATCCAATGTTGACCTAAATGACTAATGATGATAAATACAATCCACCTGTGTGTAATCAAGTCTCCGTACAAATGCACCTGCACTGTGATAGTCTCAGAGGTCCGTTAAAAGCGCAGAGAGCATCATGAAGAACAAGGAACACACCAGGCAGGTCCGAGATACTGTTGTGAAGAAGTTTAAAGCCGGATTTGGATACAAAAAGATTTCCCAAGCTTTAAACATCCCAAGGAGCACTGTGCAAGCGATAATATTGAAATGGAAGGAGTATCAGACCACTGCAAATCTACCAAGACCTGTCCGTCCCTCTAAACTTTCAGCTCATACAAGGAGAAGACTGATCAGAGATGCAGCCAAGAGGCCCATGATCACTCTGGATGAACTGCAGAGATCTACAGCTGAGGTGGGAGACTCTGTCCATAGGACAACAATCAGTTGTATATTGCACAAATCTGGCCTTTATGGAAGAGTGGCAAGAAGAAAGCCATTTCTTAAAGATATCCATAAAAAGTGTTGTTTAAAGTTTGCCACAAGCCACCTGGGAGACACACCAAACATGTGGAAGAAGGTGCTCTGGTCAGATGAAACCAAAATTGAACTTTTTGGCAACAATGCAAAACGTTATGTTTGGCGTAAAAGCAACACAGCTGAACACACCATCCCCACTGTCAAACATGGTGGTGGCAGCATCATGGTTTGGGCCTGCTTTTTTTCAGCAGGGACAGGGAAGATGGTTAAAATTGATGGGAAGATGGATGGAGCCAAATACAGGACCATTCTGGAAGAAAACCTGATGGAGTCTGCAAAAGACCTGAGACTGGGACGGAGATTTGTCTTCCAACAAGACAATGATCCAAAACATAAAGCAAAATCTACAATGGAATGGTTCAAAAATAAACATATCCAGGTGTTAGAATGGCCAAGTCAAAGTCCAGACCTGAATCCAATCGAGAATCTGTGGAAAGAACTGAAAACTGCTGTTCACAAATGCTCTCCATCCAACCTCACTGAGCTCGAGCTGTTTTGCAAGGAGGAATGGGAAAAAATGTCAGTCTCTCGATGTGCAAAACTGATAGAGACATACCCCAAGCGACTTACAGTTGTAATCGCAGCAAAAGGTGGCGCTACAAAGTATTAACTTAAGGGGGCTGAATAATTTTGCACGCCCAATTTTTCAGTTTTTGATTTGTTAAAAAAGTTTGAAATATCCAATAAATGTCGTCCACTTCATGATTGTGTCCCACTTGTTGTTGATTCTTCACAAAAAAATACAGTTTTATATCTTTATGTTTGAAGCCTGAAATGTGGCAAAAGGTCGCAAAGTTCAAGGGGGCCGAATACTTTCGCAAGGCACTGTAGGTGAGGGGGAAAAAACGATTGAAACCATTTTGAATTCAGGCTGTTACATAACAAAATGTAGAAAAGGTCAAGTGGTATGAATACTTTCTGAAGGCACTATAACTAGAAATCTTGAAATGTTTTACCTTATAGTATTTAGTTTCTCCTTCTAAATCTGTCTGAATCTATGAATAAAATTAGTGGGCGACAAAAGATAAACATTGAGATCTTCTAACCTAACTTTTTATGCAAAGCCGTCTGTTTCCAAGGTTTTGATAACATTCTCAAATGTATTTTTTTTATGTAGCCTACAAAATATAGTTATTTGGTTTCTTTATGCATTTTTTTACCAAATATATTTAATTTGAGTGATATAGTGTTGAAATCAGCAGTAAGCATCTAGGAATCCTAAAGTCTACCCTCAAATGCCTTTTCACCGCATCTTTTTACAGTAGCTGTGAGTACATGTGCATCTGCCTATGCGCATCTACCTCATTCTCTTGCTTCTGGCCATGTGAGCTCACTCCCCTTCATTCCCTGCAGCTTCTGGTCTATTGTCAAACTGCCTCTCATCTCTCTTCTTACCTCTCGTCTTCACAGCTTCTCCAACTTCATGCATGAGACTGTCAGTGACCTGGCGCCGCAGTGCAAGGTCACTTTCATCCAATCAGAGGATGGCAGTGGGAAGGGGGCGGCTCTCATAACGGCGGTGGCTTGTCGCATCCGAGACGCCGGGCAACGCTGAGCGGGGGAGTTCTGGGTACGCTGAGGACAAGGGCTGTCTCCCACAATGGCACCCTATTTCCTATGTAGTGCACTACATTTGACCAGAGACTTTTGTCAAAAGAAGTGTACTATATAGGGAATAGGGGGCCATTTGGGACTCATGAAAGACTGGATCACAACAGGACCAGCACAGGATGACAAAGGGATACTGGAAAAGGAGCGCAACTGACTTTTTACTGACAGATTTGCTGGGCCACATCACATCTGTTAAGCAAATGATGTCATGTTCACAAACCTGCATCACCAGTTTTTTTTTACTATTTTATTTGATTATTGTTGTATGTGTCTGTTTGTCTATTTTTCAGAGAGCTTGTGTGGGTGTGGATGGCGGCAAATTAAACAAAGAGATCTTCTGTTGGATCTGACAATTCATCTTGATAGTTGTACAGTTGTCTTAAATAAAACTATGAAGGACCTCGGCATTACTCTGGACCCTGATCTCTCTTTTCACGAACATATCAAGACTGTTTCAAGTACAGCTTTTTTCCATCTATGTAACATTGCAAAAATCTGAAACTTTCTGTCCAAAAATTATGCTTTTGTCACTTCTAGATTAGACTACTGCAATGCTCTACTTTCTGGCTACCCAGATAAAGTACTAAATAAACTTCAGTTAGTGCTAAACATGGCTGCTAGAATCTAGACTAGAACCAACAAAGTTGATCATAATACTCCAGTGCTAGCCCTCTACACTGGCTTCCTGTTAAGTCTAGGGATGATTTCAAGATTTTATTACTAAGCTACAAAGCACTACATGGGCTTGCTCCTACCTATCTTTCCGATTTGGTCCTGCTGTACATAAACTCAGCAAAAAAAGAAACGTCCCTTTTCAGGACCCTGTCTTTCAAAGATAATTTGTAAAAATCCAAATAACTTCACAGATCTTCATTGTAAAGGGTTTAAACACTGTTTCCCATGCTTGTTCAATGAAACATAAACAATTCATGAACATGGAACTGTCGTTAAGACACTAACAGCTTACAGACGGTAGGCAATTAAGGTCACAGTTATGATAACTTTGGACAATAAAGAGGCCTTTCTACTGACTCTGAAAAACACCAAAAGAAAGATGCCCAGGGTCCCTGCCCATCTGCATGAACGAGCCTTAGGCATGCTGCAAGGAGGCATGAGGACTGCAGATGTGGCCAGGACAATAAATTGCCATGTCCTTACTGTGAGACGCTTAAGACGGCACTACAGGGAGACGGGACGGACAGCTTATCTTCCTCGCAGGGGCAGACCACCTGTAACAACACCTGCACTGGATCGGTATATCTGAACATTACACCTGCGGGACAGGTACAGGATGGCAACAACAACTGCCCGAGTTACACCAGGAACGCACAATCCCTCCATCAGTGCTCAGACTGTGCGCAATAGGCTGAGAGAGGTTGGACTGAGGGCTTGTAGGTCTGTTGTAAGGAAGGTCTTCACCAGACATCACCGACAACAACGTTGCCTATGGGCACAAACCCACCGTCGCTGGACCAGACAGGCCTGGCAAAAAGTGCTCTTCACTGACGAGTCGTGGTTTTCTCTTACCAGGGTTGAAGGTCGGATTTGCGTTTATCGTCGAAGGTGGGGGTGGAGGGTCCTTCATGGTCTGGGGCGGTGTGTCACATCATCATCGGACTGAGCTTGTTGTCATTGCAGGCAATCTCAATGCTGTGCGTTACAGGGAAGACATCCTCCTCCCTCATGTGGTACCCTTCCTGCAGGCTCATCCTGACATGACCCTCCAGCATGACAATGCCACCAGCCATACTGCTCGTTCTGCGTGTGATTTCCTGCAAGACAGGAATGTCAATGTTCTGCCATGGCCAACGAAGAGCCCGGATCTCAATCCCATTGAGCATGTCTGGGACCTGTTGGATCGGAGGGTGAGGGCCAGGGCCATTTCTCCCAGAAATGTTCGGGAACTTGCAGGTGCCTTGGTGGAAGAGTGGGGTAACATCTCACAGCAAGAACTGGCAAATTTGGTGCAGTCTATGAGGAGGAGATGCACTGCAGTACTTATTGCAGCTGGTGGCCACACCAGATACTGACTTTTGATTTTGAACCCTCCTTTGTTCCGGGACTCATTATTCCATTTCTGTTAGTCACATGTCTGTGGAACTTGTTCAGTTTATGTCTCAGTTGTTGAATCTTGTTATGTTCATACAAATATTTACACATGCTAAGTTTGCTGAAAATAAACGCAGTTGACAGTGAGAGGACTTGTCTTTTTTTGCTGAGTTTACCTACACGTATGCTACTGTCACAAGATGCAGGCCTCCTTATTATCCCTAGAATTTCTAAGCAAACACCTGGAGGCAGGGCTTTCTCCCGTAGAGCTCAATTTTTATGGAATGGTCTGCCTATCCATGTGAGAGACGCAGACTCGGTCTTGAGCTTTAAGTATTTATTGAAGACTCATCTCTTCAGTAGGTCCTATGATTGAGAGTGGTGTGGCACAGGTGTGTGAAGGTGAACGCAAAGGCACTGGAGCGACCTGCCTGGCCGGTTCCCCTCTTTCCACTGGGATTCTCTGCCTCTAACCCTATTACGGGGGTCTGAGTCACTGGCTTACTGGTGCTCTTCCATGCTGTCCCTAGGTGGGGTGCGTCACTTGAGTGGGTTGAGTCACTGATGTGATTTTCCTGTCCAGGTTGGCACCCCCCTCGGGCTTGTGCCTTGGGGGAGATCTTTGTGGGCTATACTCGGCCTTGTCTCAGGGTAGTAAGTTGGTGGTTGAAGATACCTCTCTAGTGATGTGGGGGCTGATTTTTGGCAAAGTGGGTGAGGAAATATCCCGCCTGTTTGGCCCTGTCCTGCGCGGTATCGTCGGACAGGGCCACAGTGTCTCCCGACAACTCGTGGCTCAGCCTCCAGTATTTATGCTGCAATAGTTTGATAATAGCCTTTGAATCTATTTTCCTCTTGCAGAGGGAATAACTACACTGTTTGTATTCGGACATATTCCCAATCACCTTGCCATGGTTAAATGCAGTGGTTTGCGCTTTTCAGTTTTGCGCAAATGCTGCCATCTATCCTTGGTTTCTGGTTAGGGTAGGTTTTAATAGTCACAGTGGGTACAACATCTCCTATACACTTCCCAATAAACTCAGTCACCGAATCAGTGTATTCGTCAATATTATTCTCAGAAGCTACCCGGAACATATCCCAGTCTGCCTATAGGAAGGGAGGAGCAAAATGGAGACGTGGTCAGATTTGCCGAAAGGAGGGTGGGGGAATGCCTTGTAGGCTTCCGGGAAGTTGGAGTAGCAGTGGTCGAGTGTTTTGACAGCGGGAGTACTACAGTCAATATGTTGATAGAACTTTGGCAGCCTTTTTCTCATATTTGCTTTGTAAAAATCCCCAGCTACAATAAATGCATCCTCAGGATATGTGGTTTCCAGTTTGCATAAAGTCCAGTGGAGTTCTTTGAGGGCTGTCGTGGTATCAGCTTGAGGGGGGATATACACGGCCGTGACTATAACTGAAGAAAATTCTCTTGGGCGATAATACGGTGTGCATTTGATTGGGTGAACAAAAGGACTTCCTATATGTTATTACAATTACACCATGAGTCATTAATCATGAAACATACACCCCCACCCTTCTTCTTCCCAGAGAGATATTCATTCCTGTCTGCGTGATGAACTGAGAATCCAACTGGCTAGACCGATTCAGACAGTATACCCCGTGAGAGCCATGTTTCTGTGAAGCAGAATATGTTACAATCCATGATTTATCTCAGGAAAGAGACCCTCGCCCTGAGCAGGTCAACTTTATTATCCAGAGACTGAACATTAGGGAGTTATGTACTCGGAAGCGGTGAGTGGTGCGTGCGCCTCCTAAATTGGAGTAGAAGACCACTCCGAGTACCTCTCCTCCGCCGGTGTTTTGGGTCGGCTTCTGGAATCAGTTCAATTGCCCTGGGGGGAGCAAACCAAGGATCCGCTTCGGGAAAGTCGTATTCCTGGTCGTAATGCTGTTAGTGCTGATGAGTTACCGCCGCTCTGATATCCAATAGTTCTTCCCGGCTGTATGTGATAAGACAAAAATGTTCCTGGGCTAACAATGTAAGAAATATTACATAAAAAACGAAATACGGCAAAGTTAACTGAGAGAAAGAAGCGAGGTAGCCCTCTCTGTCGGCGCCATCTTTGTCATTGAACAGATCTACTTCTTCTTAGGCTTACTTTAAATGACAACTCACATTTCTATGAGAATTTGGTCAGATCGCCCCAAAAATTACATATTGCACTTTTATGTACTTTTAAATTACAAGGCAATGCATTTCTCAGAGACCAGTATACTTTATGAAGGAATAATATTTATTATAAAAATAACCAAGGTTAAAAGTCCAATACAGATGTTTTGTTTTTTATCTCAATATTGAATAATTTCTTGGTAACAATTAAGTACTAGGATTGTTTTGAATTAAAATGGGCAAAAATAGATTCTTAACAAAGAGCATTTCTCAAACAATAATTTTGCTAGGACTTTCTGGGAGTGGTCTCAGTTGGGAGGGGAAAACTGCAACTTAGGGGATTGGAACTCTCTTTCTTATTGGTCTATTCACTAATTCACCACCTTGTGATGTCACCAGGCAGGTCAAAACTCCATCCCACGAAAACAGACAGGCATTTCAGGCAGTCTTTTCAAACAGCTCTCAAACTAAAAGGGCATTATCATAATTTTCACAGTATTATTCCAACCTCATAGTTTGGAAATATATATAAAACACTGGAAAATCACGTTTTTGACTGCACTGAGAAAGAAACTGGATAGGATATCTCTATAGCATTTGATTAAATGGACAAAAGACGAGCAGTCTTTTGAAAGTCCTAATTATGAAGAGACAGGAATTTCAAGGATAAAAATAGACAATAATAAAAGTAACAGATACAGATGACTCAGTCAAATCAGGGAAAAGACAAGATGAGATGAAGCTAGACAACTCATATGTATATATGTCTGCACCCAAGGGTCTTCAGAGAACTCTCCAAGCATGCAGAGCCCGAAAAGGAAATTCCACTCCAAATAGAATTCCATAAGGTCCCCACTGGAGTGGCCTTGAATTGTTCTTTGGTTCATAAATGACAGCAACCATGTCTGGTCGCCAAACTGAACCCGAGGTGCTGTTTCAACGTTTTCCATTTTGTAGTCCTGCGACAGGAAGAGATAAGGCCTCCTTTCAGGAGAGCTGTGATTGGTTCAGGTGAGGGAAGGGTTCCGCATGACTGTGAGAGTGCTTTGTACACTTTCATAAAATCGTTATACGTTTGAGTCATGACGGTCCGATGGTACAGATATCAAACAGTATACTTTTCCGTGGACCAATAAGGGTAGACCTGTTAATGGCAGGAAAACATTACAACACATTCTAAATACAGTCTTATTAAACACAGATCTCAACACTTTTGTAATAATCATTGCGCCGAACGGAATGGCTGACGTTTTACGGGCTCCTAACCAACTGTGCTATTTTGTTTGTTTTTTCACATTGTTTGTAACTTATTATCTACATAAAGTTGCTGCTACCATCTCTTATGACCGAAAAGAGCTCTGTACATCAGAACAGCTAGGTCCTCTCCTGTACTCAGTGTTCACCAATCATGACTACAACACCATCATTAAGCTTGCCGAACAGGCCCCCATTTACATCAACGGGGCTGAAGTCGAGCGGGTCGAGAGTTTCAAGTTCCTTGGTGTCCACATCACCAACAAACTATCATGGTCCAAACACACCAAGACAGTCGTGAAGAGGGCACGGCAACACATTTTCCCCCTCAGGAGACTGAAAGAATTTGGCTTTGGTCCTGAGATCCTCAAAAAGTTCTACAGCTGCACCTTCGAGAGAATCATGACTGATTGCATCACCGCCTGGTACGGCAACTGCTCGTATCTGACCGCAAGGCGCTGCAGAGGGTAGTGCATACATCCAAATACATCACTGGGGCCAAGCTTCCTGCCATCCAGGACCTATATACCAGGCGGTGTCAGAGGAAGGCCCAAAAAATTGTCAAAGACTCCAGTCACCCAAGTCATAGACTTTTCTCAATGCTACCGCACAGCAAGTGGTACCGAACGCCAAGTCTAGGTCAAAAAGGCTTCTTAATAGCTTCTATCCCCAAGCTATAAGACTGCTGAACAGTTAATCAAATGGCCACCCAGACTATCTACGTTGACCGCCTCCTTTGTTTTTACACTGCTGCTACTTGCTGTTTATCATCTATGCATAGTCACTTTTCCTCTACCTACATGTACAAATTACCTCAACTACCCTGTACCCCTGCACATTTACTCGGTACCGGGCCCCCGGTATATAGCCTCGTTATTGTTATGGAATTCTACTGTGTTACTTTTGATTTTAACTTTATTTTATTTAGTAAATATTGCACTGTTGGTTAAGGGATTGTAAGTAAGAATTTCATGGGAAGGACTACACCTGTTGTGGCACGTGACAAATAACATTTTATTTTATTTTATTTTACTCTTGTCATTTTCAGTCAATTTACGCTGTTTACTTAAGAAAATCTGTGCAGTCCATTGTTCTACAATGGAGAAGTTTCTTGGCTAAGTTGGAGTCGTAGTCTTCGTCACTCTTTGTCAGAACCCTGTTGGGTCCATGTTTCCTACAGGCCGTCTGATTACCATTTGGTTCAATCAGGCTGATTGTTCTATGCTGGAAGTGTGAAATTAGCAAAAGGGGGGGGGGGGGGGGGGGGGGATTCCTGCTGGGAACCTGCTGTGAGTCCCCACCCCCCCCTCTTCATGGGTTCTTTGGCCAATGAAGAAAGGCCTATGTGTATTGTATTTGCTCTTGTTGTCTGGCGTTGATGTGCAAAATCAACGCTGCTCTACAGTAAGTTAGGTAAGCCAGCTATATAAACTTGTAGTAATCATGGTTCAATTACTGACCGGGCAAGCAGGGCACATGCCCAGGTTCCCTGACCTCCAGGGACCCCAATGGATTTTGTTAGTCAGTCTCACTCAGATATTATATAAAAACATAATAATATTATAAGTCATGGCAAAATGTTTAGAATTGCAGGAAAACGTACATTTCTTCTCTCTGCCATCGAGAGGAGGGTCGATAAAATGTGATGCCCGTGAGGTGGTGGGGGCTGCTACAACACCTGTTTTTTTTTGCTAATTTATATATATAAAAAAGAAGGAAATATCACATTGACATAAGTATTCAGACTCTTTACTCAGTACTTTGTTGAAGCACCTTTGGCAGCGATTACAGCATTTAATCTTCTTGGGACTGACTCTACAAGCTTGGCACACCATCTCTTCATTCAAAGACTCAATCATGGACACTCTTGCTGACAGTTGTGGCTGCTTCACGTGATGTATTGTTGTCTCTACCTTCTTGCCCCTTTGTGCTGTTGTCTGTGCCCAATAATGTTTGTTCCATGTTTTGTGCTGCTACCAAATTTTCTTAACTGACTTGCCTACTTAAATAAAGGTTAAATAAAAAAATACAATTAAAATGGGGGAGTTTCTCCCATTCTTCTGTGCAGATCCACTCAAGCTCTGTCAGGTTTGATAGGGACCATCGCTGCACAGCTTTATTCAGGTTTTTCCAGAGATTTTCGATCGGTTTCAAGTTTGAACTCTGGCTGGACCACTTAAGATCATTTAGAGACTTGTCCCGAAGCCACTCCTGAGTTGTCTTGACTGTGTGCTTAGGGTTGTTGTCCTGTTGGAAGGTGAACCTTCACCCCCAGTCTGAGGTCCTGAGCACTCTGGAGCATGGTTTTCATCAAGGATCTCTCTGTACTTTGCTACGTTCATCTTTGCCACGATCCTGACTAGTCTCCCAGTCCCTGCTGCTGAAAAACATCCCCATAACATGATGCTGCCACCATCATGCTTTCCCGTATGGATGGTGCCAGGTTTCCTCCAGACGTGACGCTTAGTATTCAGGCCAAAGAGTTCAATCTTGGTTTCATCAGACCAGAGAATCTTGTTTCTCATGGTCTGAGAGTCTTTAGCAGCCTTTTGGCAAACTCCAAGTGGGCTGTCATGTGCCTTTTACTGAGGAGTGGCTTCCGTCTGGCCACTCTACCATAAAGGCCTGATTGGTGGAGTGCTGCAGAGATGGTTGTCCTTCTGGAAGGTTCTCCCATCTCCACAAAGTAACTCTAGATCTCTGTCAGAGTGATCGTCAGGTTCATGGTCACCTCCCTGACCAAGGCTCTTCTTCCCCTATTGGTCAGTTTGGCCGTTCAGCCAGCTCTAGGAAGAGTCTTGGTGGTTCCAAACTTCTTACCATTTAAGGATGATGGAGGCCACTGTGTTCTTGGGGACCTTCAATGCTGCAGACATTATTTGGTACCCTTCCCCAGATCTGTGCCTTGACACAATCCTGTCTTGGCGCTCTACGGACAATTTCTTCGAACTCATGGCATGTTTTTTTCACTGTCAACTGTGGGACCTTATATAGACAGATGTGTGCCTTTCCAAATCATGTCCAATCAATTGAATTGACCACAGGTGGACTCCAATCAAGTTGTAGAAACATTGCAAGGATGATCATGGAAACAGGATGCATCTGAGCTTAATTTTGAGTCTAATAGCAAGGGGTCTGAATACTTTAGTAAGTATGGCATTTCTGTTTTTGCTTTGTCATTATGGGGTATTGTGTGTAGTTTGCTGAGGATCAATTTAAGAATAAGGCTGTAATGTAACAAAATGTGGAATAAGTCAAAGGGTCTGAATACCTTCCGAAGGCACTGTATAACATCAGCACAGGATAAGTAAACACCAGTCAAACTGTTTTCCATTCTGTTGAAAAATGGATCTATGGTATTGATATACTGAATGGTAAATATTGTGTTGTCATATGGTGTCTCTTGTTTAAGGCTAAAGGGAATACAAGCCCGAAGTTTACTGTCTTGCCTCGGGAAACAGTGTAGACAAACACTGTTCACATTCGTTTACAACTCAACCAAATGTAAATCAAAACAATACCTTGAAATTACATCTGTGCCCAGTGGGAACATTGGAAGGAATCAATACAAAGCGTTATCAAGGTCTAATGGCATTGGCAAGATTGTTATTGTTATTGTTATGTCATATTGAGAATGGACAACATAATGTATTCCTTTTACAAATTCGATACTTATACCACATTTGACCGTAACCAGCATTTTTCTCATGTGAATGAGAAAAGGAAAGTGACATACCTGGCATTAATTGTTTCATGCCTAGAAGATTTGTGTGCCGCTGACATAGTTACGCTAGACTCTGGAATGTTTTAATGACCACTTATTATCGCTGTCTCATAGACAGACACACTCGAAATAGACCAATGGCCACACTCAATATGAACAGAAATTCCAGGTCACACTAAATCTAATGGGGGTCACGGTGCAGGGTTAGAAATACAATGTTTGTGGCATGCAAGAGAGAGCATAGAAATGCTACCAAAAATAGATTACTGAAACTTGTTACAAATGATTCACCAAATTATATCTTGAAGGAGGAAGCACAGTACTTTAAGCATTTGTTTTTGTTTATCTCCCCCATCTCCTCTAACCGAAGCAAATTGTAAGGATTTTTTTCTATAAATAATGTAAAATTAACAGCCATAGAGAGACTCATGTGAAGGTGAAATTACAGAGAATGAACTTCTTGATGCAATTAAAGCCTTTAAGTCTGGGACAACTCCAGGTCTGGATGGCATACCTGTTGAGGTATACCAAACCTTTTTTGATACTGTATACTCAGAGAACCGCTATTAACATGTTTTAATCACTCCTATGTAAATGGTAGATTATCAGACACTCAACAAGAAGGTCTGATTTCATTATTACTGAAACAGGATACATGTGGGAAATATAAAGATCCAGTCCGTTTAAAGAATTAGAGGCCCCTTACACTTCAGTGATGTGATGAAAAATTCAAGCAACATGTATAGCACATAAAATTAAAAAGGTATTGTCAGACATTCATTCTAATCAGACAGGTTTTTTACATGGACGATACATTGGGCATAAGGCAAGTACTGGAAACAATAGAATGCTATGAAAAATCTGGGAAACCAGGCCTGCTATTCATAGCGGACTTTGAAAAGGCTTTTGATGGAGTACGACTGGCATTTTTATATTAACGCCTGGAACATTTCAATTTTGGAGAATCTCTTATAAAATGGGTTAAAATCATGTATAGTAACCCTAGGTGTAAAATTGTAAATAATGGCTACATCTCAGATAGTTTTAAACTGTCAAGAGGAGTAAAAGAAGGTGGTCCACTATCGGCATATCTATTTATTATGGCCATCGAAATGTTAGCAGTTTAAATTAGATCCAACAATAATGTCAAGGGATTAGAAATACAGGGCTTAAAAACAAAGGTGTCAGTGTACGCTGATGATTCATGTTTTCTTTTAAAACCACAACTTGGATTCCTCCACAGCCTCATAGAGGATCTAGATAATTGTTCTAACCTCTCTGGATTACAACCAAATTATGATAAGTGTACTATATTACATATTGGATCACTGAAAATACTACTTTTACTTTACCATGTAGTTTACCAATAAAATGGTCTGAAGGTGATGTGGATATACTTGGTATACATATCCATAAAGAAATGATCAATTAGCCTTTTAAAATGATAAACATGGATTAGCTAACACAACGTGCCATTTGAACACAGCAGTGATGGTTGCTGATAATGGGCCTCTGTACGCCTATGTAGATATTCCATAAAGAAATCTGTCGTTTCCAGCTACAATAGTCATTGGAAGGAAGTGAAGCAGACAATTACATTGATTGAGTCTACAATCTATCTGCAATATTAAAGTTGATCTACCCCCTAATTAAACAAATTAAAATGTAATTTACATTTTTTTTTAAAGAGAGAGCATGTTTGAAAATGATATGACATTCGGCAAATTTGAGGTGTTTCGTCGTGGCTAGATTTGTGATTTGTGTTTTGTGCATCTCTTACAAATGTGCTATTCTTGGACAATATGGTTTCATCAAATTCTGCTCACTATTTGAGAATGTGCCCACTCCACTCACCGCAATTTTGATAGCAAAATAGCTCAACTATGCCTTAGTCTGAAAAGTTTTGTGAAAGATTGCCATGTGGTTGTGTGACATGCCCCCATTTTTAAACACCATTGTTACAGGATGAATTGTGCAGTCTCCCGTTGGATCTTTGTCAGGAAATGTTTTAGAAGAAAAAGCTGTCAAGGTCTGTACTCTTCTTTCAGCCCTTAAATACTCAGTGATTCAGCTAGACCACGTGTCAAACTCATTCCATTGAGGGCCGAATGTCTGCGGGTTTTCTCTCCTCCCTTGCATTTGATTGATGAATTAAGGTCACTAATTAGTAGGGAACTCCCCTCACCTGGCTGTCTGGGTCTTAATTGAAAGGGAAAACCAAAAACCTGCAGACATTCGGAGCTCTGTGGAATGAGTTTGACTCCCCTGACAGTGACGCACTGCTTTTCCCCCCATAGGTCCGCATAACACACTTTTTCTGCAGTGTATGGGAACAATGGTAAATGAACACTTGAGATGGATAACAAGATGAATACCCAACCTGGTCTCAGAGCATTTTGTACTATTCTGTGTGTATATCCGAGACACCTTATTTCGTATGATATGTATTCATTTGTGGATGTTCATCACCCATTTCGTATGATATGCTATGAATTACAATTCGTATTATATATTACGATCTGCAAAACATATTATATATTATGATTTGCAAAATGTACAATATGTTACGAATATCTAAAATGTATGATACGTTACAAATTATAGCTAGGTGGCTAACATTAGCTAGCTGGTTAACATTAGCTAGGCTAGAGGTTATTGCTATTGGAAGGGTTAGCTAAGGGGAAGGGCTAGCTAAAAGGGTTAAGGTTAGGGTTAGGGAAGGGTTAGCTAACATGCTAAGTAGTTGCAAAGTAGCTAAAAAGTAGTAAATAGTTGAAAAGTTGCTAAATAGCTAAAATACTAAAGTTGTACGTGATGATATTTGAACTCACAACCTTTGGGTTGCTAGACGTTTGCATTATAAGTTGTTAATTAGCTAAAATGCCAAAGTCATCTATGATGAGATTTGAATTAGTGTCCTTTGGGTTGCTAGACGTTTGCATTATACGCCCAACCAACCCTCCTACTTTCGGTTTTGCCATAAGTAACCATCTGTCTTATGTAGTCATACCAAACGTAACATATACTCATTTGAGTGCCAGGGATTAAAGTTGACTTTTTTACATCTATTCTATGAGACCTGGCTGCAATACCTTGTTAGCTTATCAACAGGCCAATGGGTCAGTTGGAGATTTGTCCTTGCCTGATGATATCAATCTCCCTCTGGAGGACAGGAAAGACCTGGAGCTTCTGGAGACCAGGCTCCAGGAGAGACTTGTAAGTGTGTTCAGAATGTCATATAGCCATTGCTTTTTCTGGGAAAGAGCAAGAGACCCTGTTGTTGCAACCATTGTAACCCGATGTGACAGCAGCATGTTCTAAATCCCTCTGCTCAGAAATTTAACATAAGGAATTTCTATTAACATTACCTGTAAATACTTATTGGAAATCTGACATCTGTCTTTACAGACTGTCACAATAAATGTATATAAAATATAGGGAGGAGGGGGGGGGGAATGTATTCACATGGTGTGTCATTTCACAGCTTTTGCATTTGTAGGTTAGGTTTCAGGCTGTAACGGGTGCCAACGACCTGAAGTCGACAGGGTGGCGGATGATACCCTGCATTCTGTCAAACCGTCTTGCCATCGACACAACTTGGACTGGTTCAGGGGATAAGGCCTGTTTCAATGTCTAAAGACTATTCTTCACAGTAACTCTTGATATTATTAAATGTTACTTTTAGGTAAACATTTTTTAACTTGTGTAAGACCTTCTGCAATTCAAATGTAACAGACTCAAATGTTCTTTCTTTGTGTGTAAGTGCACTTTCAGAAGAACCCTGCATCCCGAGATGCCACAGATGAGGGGGTCCAGATTCAGGTCACCCGTTACCTGAAAGGGTCCTCCGATCGTGAATGTGGGAGAAGGCGGTGCACAGGGGAGAGTGGTCCGCTACAGTGAGGGTCAACATCAAGTCTCTGACCACCTGTCTCGAAGCCAGCTACTACCCCCAAGTCACAAGACTGATCCAACACCTGAACCCTGGGCTGACTCCTGCACCCTACCATACTTACCATTTAATCATATTCTGTTTACACTTAAATTACTTTAGCTTACCGGACCAAAGCAATAGTTATGTCACCTAACCACACTACTAAGGTAGATATATTTTCATTATAATTCTATGCTGCTACTGAACTGTGGTTATTCCACTCTATGCACAAGGGCAAACAATGTCCATACCATATGCCTATAGTCTATTTTTGTTTTATCTGATTCATATTTATATATTATTTTCTTTGATCTGCATGCTTATTTTGTACCAGATTTAGATTAGTCTTGAAAAAATATTTTTGGGCTATATTTACAGTGTCACTTATTTGATCCCTTTCTACAGTTGAAGTCGGAAGTGTACATACACCTTAGCCAAATACATTTAAACTCAGTTTTTCACAATTCCTGACATTTAATCCTAGTAAAAATTCCCTGTCTTAGGTCAGTTAGGATCACCACTTTATTTTAAGAATGTGAAATGTCAGAATAATAGTAGAGAGGATTATTTATTTCAGCGTTAATTTATTTTATCACTTTCCCAGTGGGTCAGAAGTTTACATACACTCAATTAGTATTTGGTAGCATTGCCTTTAAATTGTGTAACTTGGGTCAAATGTATTGGGTAGCCTTCAACAAGCTTCCCACATCAGTTGGGTGATTTTTGGCCCATTCCTCCTGACAGAGCAGGTGTAACTGAGTCAGGTTTGTAGGCCTCTTTGCTCCCACACACTTTTTCAGTTCTGCCCACAAATCTTCTATAGGATTGATGTCAGAGCTTTGTGATGGCCACTCCAATACCTTGACTTTGTTGTCCTTAAGCCATTTTGCCACAACTTTGGAAGTATGCTTGGGGTCATTGTCCATTTGGAAGACCCATTTGGGACCAAGCTTTAACTTCCTGACTGATGTCTTGAGATGTTGCTTCAAGATATCCACATCCTTTTCCTCCTCGTGATGCCTTCTATTTTGTGAAGTGCACCAGTCCCTCCTGCAGCAAAGCACCCCCACAACATGATGCTGCCACTTTGTCTTACAAGCCTCCCCTTTTTCCTCCAATCATAACGAGTTCTATTTTTGTTTCGTTGGACCATAGGACATTTCTCCAATAAGTGTTTTAATCAATTTTGAATTCAGGCTGTAACACAACAAGATGTGGAATAAGTAAAGAGGTATGCATACTTTCTGTAGGCACTGTATGAAAGAAAAAATAAACGGAAGTTGCTTTTATGATCATTATCATGGAAATAGATTTTGACTTGTTAGTGTCAGCATGATATGCGGTCATACTAAGTCATTCAGGGAACTAATACAACTAAGTTAAAAACCATTCATTCTAATTATTAGTATGTTCTTGATTCCTATCCAGATGAACATGTTCATCAGCTGGATCATGGTGTATTTTTTATATAGTATCGTCATCATTAAAACATCTGCATGAGTCAGCATGACACCTTTCATCTGTCTCTAGAGAACATTATTAACACAAATGTACACTCAACGGCCGGTTTATTAGGTACACACAAATGGATCGCTCCTACAGACAGGTTGTGGCTTGCTGTATAAAGCAGGCAGACAGGCATCGAGGCATTCACTTAATGTTCGATTGAATGTTAGAATGGGTAAAACGAGTGACCTATGCGACTTTGAGCGTGGTATGGTCGTATGTGCTAGGCACTCAAATCAAATCAAATTTTATTAAGCAGGTGTTATTACAGGTATAGCGAAATGCTTGTGTTTCTAGCTCCAACAGTGCAGTAATGTCTAACAAGTAATATCTAACAATTTTACAACAATACACACAATACACACAAATCTAAGTAAAGGAATGGAATTAAGTATGTAAATATATGGATGAGCAATGTCAGAGCAGCATATACTAAGATACAGTAGAATAGAATACAATATATACATATAACATGAGTAATGCAAAATATGTAAACATTATTAAAGTGACTGGTGTTCCATTATTAATGTGGTCAGCGATTTCAAGTCTATGTTTATAGGCAGCAGGGATGGGCACTTCCAGTCCTCGAGGGCTTGATTGGTGTCACAGTTTTGCCCTAGCCTCAGCTAACACACCTGACCCCAATAGTCACCTAATCATGATCTTCAGTTTAGAATGCAATTTGATTACTTAGCTGTTTGCTAGGGATGGAGAAAAAGTGTGACACCAATCAGGCCCCCGAAGACAGGAGTTGCCCACCCCTGCTCTAAGGTGCTAGTGATGGCTATTTAACAGTCTGATGGCCTTGAGATAGAAGCTGTTTCTCAGTCTCTCAGTCCCAGCTTTGATGCATGCACCTGTACTGACCTTGCCTTCTGGATGATAGCGGGGTTGTCACGCCCTGACCTGAGATATCTCTGTTTTCTTTATATTTTGGTTAGGTCAGGGTGTGACTAGGGTAGGTACGCTAGTTTTAGTATTTTCTAGGGTTTTTTGTATGTCTAGGTGATTTGTATGTCTATTGTGGCCTGATATGGTTCCCAATCAGAGGCAGCTGTTTATAGTTGTCTCTGATTGGGAATCATATTTAGGTAGCCATTTCCCTTTGGTGTTTGTGGGATCTTGTCTATGTGTAGTTGCCTGTCAGCACTCGTTGGTATAGCGGCACGTTTAGTTTTGTTATTTTGTTCAGTGTTCATTCTTTAAATAAATAAGTATGTACTTATACCACGCTGTGCCTTGGTCCGATCCTTATAACGAATGTGACAGGGGTGAACAGGCAGTGGCTTGGGTGATTGTTGTCCTCGATTTTTTTGGCCTTCCTGTGACATCTGGTGGTGTAGGTGTCCTGGAGGGCAGGGAGTTTGCACCCGGTGAAACGTTGGGCAGACCACACTACCCTCTTGGAGCTCGGCTGTTGCGTGCCGTGCAGTTGCCGTACCAGGCAGTGATGCAGCCTGACAGGATGCTCTCAATTGTGCATCTGTAAAAGTTTGAGGCTTTTAGGTGCCAGGACAAATTTTTTCAGCCTCCTGAGGTTGAAGAGGCACTGTTTTGCCTTCTTCATCACACTGTCTGTGTGGGTGGACCATTTCAGTTTGTCAGTGATGTGTTCGCCGAGGAACTTGAATCTTTCCACCTTCTCCACTGCAGTCCACGATCGGCTCCTTTGTTTTGTTGATGTTGAGTGAGAGGTTATTTTCCTGGCACCACACTCCCAGAGCCCTCACCTCATCCCTGTAGGCTGTCTCATCATTGTTGATAATCAAGCCAACTACTGTTGTGTCATCTGCAAACTTGATGATTCGTTTTTGTCAATGTTATTCTCAGAGGCTACCCAGTAAATATCCCAGTCTGCGTGATCAAAAAAAAATCTTGAAGAGTAGATTCTGAATGGTCAGACCAGCATTGAATAGTCCTTAGCACGGGTACTTCCTGTTTGAGTTTCTGCCCTATATGAATGGAGGAGCAAAATGAAGTCATGATCAGATTTTCCGAAGGGAGGGCTACAATAAATGCGGCCTCAGGATATGTGGTTTCCAGTTTGCATAAAGTCCAATTAAGTTCTTTGAGGGCCATCTTGTTATCCTCTTGAGGGGGAATATACACGGCTGTGACTATAACCGAAGAGAATCCTCTTGGGAGGTAATACGGTCGGGGGAACAAAATGACTTGAGTTCCTGTGTGTTATCATAATCACACCAAGAGTAGTTAATCATGAAACATACATCTTCTTCTTCCTGGAGAGATATATATTCCTGTATGCGGGATGAACTGATAACCCAACTGGCTTTTCGGACTCCGACAGTATATTCCGAGAGAGCCATGTTTCCGTGAAACAGAGTATGTTACAATCCCTGATGTCTCTCTGGAAGGAAATCCTCGCCCTCAGCTCGTTAACTTTATTATCCAGAGACTGTACATTAGCGAGTAATATACTCGGAAGTGGTGGGTGGTGTGCGCGCCTCCTGAGTCGGACTAGATGTCCACTCCGAGTACCTCTTCTCCGGCTGGCGATGTTTTGGATCAGCCTCTGGAATCAGTTCAATTTCCCCTGGGGATACAAACAAAGGATCCAATTCAGGAAAGTCGTATTCCTGGTTGTAATGCTGGTAATGCTGGTGAGTTACTGCAGCTCTCAAAAAAAAATTCCTGGCCTAATAATGTAAGAAATAACACATAATAAAACATAATACTGCCCTCTCTTTCGGCACCATTTCTCAGGTATATATCCGGATCCAGTATCTCAGAAACGGCCGCCCTCCTAGGATTTTCACACACTACAGTGTCCAGGGTTTCTCGAAAATGGAGCGAGAAATGAAAAACATTAAAATAAAAAACATTGCCTGGTCTGATGAATTCCGGTTCTTAATGAGTCATGCTGATGGCAGAGTCAGGATTTGGCGTAAGCAGCATGACTCCATGGACCTTTCCTGCCTGGTGTCAATGGTACAGGCTGGTGGCGGTGGTGTACAGCTGATGTCATTGCATTATCATGGACCAACATCCCTTTGGAATGTTTCCGACATGTAGAATCCATGCCCCGAAGAATTCAGGCTGTTCTGAACGCAAAGGGGGATCCGACCCGGTACATATTTACATCATTAATTTCTGTAACTGCATGCTGAATGCTCATCAACATTTCTGGTGTAGATAATGGACTATCCTATGGCAACACATGAGTTAATTTACTCCAAGCGAGGCATTCGTTGAGTGTTAGTTACAGTGGGGCAAAAAAGTATTTAGTCAGCCACCAATTGTGCAAGTTCTCTCACTTAAAAAGATGAGAGAGGCCTGTAATTTTTATCAAAGGTACACTTCAACTATGACAGACAAAATTATAAAAAAAATCCAGAAAATCACATTGTATGGATTTTTTATGAAGTCATTTGCAAATTATGGTGGAAAATAAGTATTTGGTTAATAACAAAAGTTTATCTCAATACTTTGTTATATGGCAATTTTTTTAAATTTTTTATTTAACTAGGCAATTCAGTTAAGAACAAATTCTTATTTTCAATGACGGCCTAGTGGGTTAACTGCCTGTTCAGGGGCAGAACAACAGATTTGTACCATGTCAGCTCGGGGATATGAACTTGCAACCTTTCGGTTACTAGGCCAACACTCTAACCACTAGGCTACCCTGCCGCCCCAATGACAGAGGTCAAACGTTTTCTGTAAGTCTTCACAAGGTTTTCACACACTGTTGCTGGTATTTTGGCCCATTCCTCCATGCAGATCTCCTCTAGAGCAGTGATGTTTTTGGGCTGTTGCTGGGCAACACGGACTTTCAACTCCCTCCAAAGATTTTCTAAGGGGTTGAGATCTGGAGACTGGCTAGGCCACTCCAGGACCTTGAAATGCTTCTTACAAAGCCACTCCTTCGTTGTGTGTTTCGGATCATTGTCATGCTGAAAGACCCAGCCATGTTTCATCTTCAATGCCCTTGCTGATGGAAGGAGGTTTTCACTCAAAATCTCACGATACATGGTCCCATTCATTCTTTCCTTTACACGGATCAGTCGTCCTGGTCCCTTTGCAGAAAAACAGCCCCAAAGCATGATGTTTCCACCCCCATGCTTCACAGTAGGTATGGTGTTCTTTGGATGCAACTCAGCTTTCTTTGTCCTCCAAACACGACGAGTTGAGTTTTTACCAAAAAGTTATATTTTGGTTTGATCTGACCATATGACATTCTCCCAATCTTCTTCTGGATCATCCAAATGCTCTAGCAAACTTCAGACGGGCCTGGACATGTACTGGCTTAAGCAGGGGGACACGTCTAGCACTGCAGGATTTGAGTCCCTGGCGGCGTAGTGTGTTACTGATGGTAGGCTTTGTTACTTTGGTCCCAGCTCTCTGCAGGTCATTCACTAGGTCCCCCGTGTGGTTCTGGGATTTTTGCACACCGTTCTTGTGATCATTTTGACCCCACGGGGTGAGATCTTGCGTGAAGCCACAGATCGAGGGAGATTATCAGTGGTCTTGTATGTCTCCCATTTCCTAATAATTGCTCCACAGTTGATTTCTTCAAACCAAGCTGCTTACCTATTGCAGATTCAGTCTTCGCAGCCTGGTGCAGGTCTACAATTTTGTTTCTGGTGTCCTTTGACAGCTCTTTGGTCTTGGCCATAGTGGAGTTTGGAGTGTGACTGTTTGAGGTTGTGGACAGGTGTCTTTTATACTGATAACAAGTTCAAACAGGTGCCATTAATACAGGTAACGAGTGGAGGACAGAGGAGCCTCTTAAAGAAGAAGTTACTGGTCTGTGAGAGCCAGAAATCTTGCTTGTTTGTAGGTGACCAAATATGTATTTTCCACCATAATTTGCAAATTAATTCATAAAAAATCCTACAATGTGATTTTCTGGATTTTTTTTCTCTCATTTTGTCTGTCATAGTTGAAGTGTGCCTATGATAAAAAATTACAGGCCTCTCATCTTTTTAAGTGGGAGAACTTGCACAATTGGTGTCTGACTAAATACTTTTTTGCCCCACAGTATGTGCAGTTATATAGTTATCTGTTGTAGCTGTAGCAACTTGCTCAATCCTTGGTAGAGAAGATAATTTGACATTTACCTTTGGCATTTAGAAAATCTGATCTTTCACCCAAGATGTGGTCTCCCATAATACAGTTTTGTCAATCATTTTGGCACATTTTTCAAATGTAAATGATAGATTTTCAAAACTCTAAATTTGAAACTCTAAACTGATAACACTTATAATCCCCCTATCTAATGTTGAAAACTTTTGATGATACATGCATAGGATTTGAGCACATCTTTCACACTTGAGTCATTGATGCAAAATTTACATTTTCTGTGAAATACCATGAGAATATTTAATTTAGTCACTAATACATCAGCTAATGATAGGTTCACTGTTAAGTCATTTTACCGTTTCTTTTTTCAATTGCTCTGGTGTTATGTGGTGATTTTTTTTTATACAGTACTTCAAACTTGTAACATATCCTATTGGGCAAAAACTGGTTAAATCAAATCATTGATTTATTTACCAAAGCATAACACAATGCAATTTTAGTAAAGCAGCGTGAACACCCTTAGAATATCTTAGACTGAATATGTATCCAAATTGAAAGAGTAATTTGTTACAGTGAACAAGTGACTTTGTGAATGTGTTTGTTGTACTTAGTCAATTAAAATGTGCTTAGAGTTTTGATAGGAAAACTTTGATTTTGTATTAATGACTCAAGTAAAGTCAAAACATTTAATCAAATAAAATTGTATTTCTCACATGAGCCGAATACAACAGGTGTAAACCTTACAGTGAAATGCTTACTTACAAGCCCTTAACCAACAATGCAGTTTTAAGAAAATATCCTCAAAAAAGTCTGTGCTAGCAAAGCAGTCCTGTAGTTTAGCATCTTCTTCGTCCTGTGCTCAAATCCAATGAATGCACAATCAAAAGTTGTCAACATAAGATACAGGGATTATACCTGTTATCAGTTTAGAGTTTTGTACTTACAGTTTGGAAAATATACAACTTTCATTTGAAAAATGTGCCAAAATGATTGAAAAACTGTATTATGGGAGACCACATCTTGGGTGAAAGATCAGTTTTTCTAAATGCCTAAGGTAAATGTCAAATTGTCTTCTCGACAAAGGATTGAGCAAGTTTTAGGAAAGCAGTGTGAACACCCTTAGAAGACCTTAGACTGAATATGTATCCAAATTGAAAGATTAATTTGCTGCAGTGAACAAGTGACTTAGTCAATTAAAATGTGCTTAGAGTTTTGAAACAAATACAGGTTTTTTTCAATCACTGGTGCAATTTTCACACGTCTGTGGTACATTTTCACAACTCTAAGCACAAAACTCAAAACAGATATTTAAAATGGCTCATTTTAAATATCTGTTTTGAGTTTTGTGCTTAGAGTTGTGAAAATGTACCACAGACGTGTGAAAATTGCACCAGTGATTGAAAAAAACCTGTAATGTAGTTATTCAATAAAATGATCTATGCAAGCAGAGCGATGAAAGTTATTGAAATTCATTCATGATTTTTGCTCCTAATTGAAACTATCATTTGATAATTCGGTGTTTACCACTCTCAACGCTATCTCTTCAACACATTAATAACTCTACAGGTGAGAGTACTGTCTAGGACCTAGTGCAGGAGTCCCCAATTGCCCTCAGAAAACTCTGGGGGCCAAATGAAATCACTGCCTATTGGGGAACCCTGCCCTAGTGTATCATTATTAAAAGTGATGTGAAAATTATTTAACTTATTTTATCCCAGCTTTCACAATGGAAAACCAACCTACTTCAATTCAACTCCATTTTACCTCAACATAAAGCCAGTGAACTGGTCCAAAATTAGTTGGACAAATGCTTTGACTATATGACATGAGCAAAAGCCACTCAAACACCACAGTCTGGTTCAATCCAAATCACATTTTCTCCCATAAGTACTTCACAGGTAACTACTGTACACAGGAATAGTATAATAACATTAATAACAAACCATTAAACAATTATGAGAGACTCGGTTCCCCAAGCTCAACATGCGGACCCTCTTAACAGTTTATCAAAGGGTTCCGGTTAGGAGTCATCAGGAACAGTTGCAGTGTGTGATAATGTACAGTACTGTACGTTGAAGTGTCTGGGGATTTAAACCAACACAAAGGATTGTGTGGTTCAGTTGGTAGAGCGTGGTGCTTGAAATGCCAAGGTTGTTGGTTTGCTTCCCATGTGGGACTAGTATGCATTGTAAGTATGTAGGTTGCTCTGGATAAGAGCATCTGCTAAAAGACTAAACTGACTTTCTGGATAGGGACAGGCTTTGGCAGAGGTGTTGTGAATATCAAATCAGGTGTACAGTGCTAACTGATTTCCAGTAAGCATATTACAATAGCATAAAATAATAAACTCAACAAATAGCCTCAATTATCCCATGAATCACAACAACTATGTAGCCCAGGATAAGATGTCTCTACCCCAAAGAGGTTCTCAAAACAATAGAATGACTGGCAGAGTAAAAGCCCTACTGTCATTATCCAATCAGTTTGATTTGTGCAATCATTGTAATTAGGGCATTAGCTTGTGAGAGGTGACTCAATCCATCAAGTCCATTGTCTTTGCTGCTATTCTAATTTGTCCAGTGAAAACGACTGGAAGAGGGGAGGCTGGGCTTTCATTCAAGGACAAGGAGAGAACTGAAGAATGACTCTTGCTCTTTTTACACCATTCTTTTATTTGTTTGGCTGCATGTGCAGGTGTACTGCAGAGGGAGGCCAGACAGTGTACAACATTGTTATACTGGTTTCTACTCAATGCTACAGTAAGCTAAAGAACAACCTATTCAATTGAACAATTGAATATTATTAGATGTAATATAACATGTAATGGATTTAGGGTGAAGATACATAGTAATATTGTTACGCAAAGCGGAGCAGGTGAACCCAAGAGTAGACTCAGACGAGGAGATTGGGATAAGGGAACCAAGGTATTTATTGAAAAACAGGGGGAAGATAGCGTGCATGCCAAGGAAAGCTCAGGCGGGTTGCAGGGAGCCAGGTGCTGTGGCTGGAGCGAGGGAAATTGGGGCTGGGTAACCAGGTCCTGGGAGAGGAATCCAAGGAAGCAGTAGAGTGGGGGGTGGGGGGGGGGGGGTCCAGGACAGGGTAGCAGGACTGACGAGACATGGGACTGGAGACAGGGACCAAAGTCAGAGCGAACAGAACTGCAATGGAGAGGAAAACAGCATCAGGCAAGGGAAATAAGGCACAACACAAAAACAGGATCTATGCCGGAAGGAATAAACGGCTAAAACGCAGACTGACTAAGTAGAGGTTACGATCTGGCAGCGTGGAAGTGGCAGGGCTGAATATTTGTAGAGGTCTCCATCACACCTGTCTCCGCCCACACAATCTCTCTCACACTCACACACACACACACACACACACACACACACACACACACACACACACACACACACACACACACACACACACACACAGAGAGAGAGAGAGAAAGAAGGAGAGGGAGAGAGCACTGGGGGAGTGGCGGCAGGTTAGCAGACACAGGATCAGCAGTAGAGGTTGTGGCAGACGCAGATGTAACAAATATACACTGAACCAAAATATAAACAACATGTAAAGTGTTGGTCCCATGTTTCATGAGCTGAAATGAAAGCTACCATATATTTTCCACATGTACCAACAGCTTATTTCTCTAAAATGTTGTAAAATAAATTGTGCACATCCTTGTCTTTTGGCGCATGAACCGCTAGAGGGACACCTACAACAACATCCGGTGAAATTGCAGAGCGCAAAATTCAAAATACAAAAATTGTAATTAAACATTCATGAAAATACAAGGGTCATACATCATTTAAAAGCTTAACTTCTTGTTAATCCAACCGCGTTGTCAGATTTCAAAAAGGCTTTACGGCGAAAGCATACCATGCGATTATCTGAGGACAGCGCCCCACACCAAAATACTTTTTCAACCAGCACAGGCGTCACAAAATCACAAATAGCGAGAAAATAAATCACTTACCTTTGAAGATCTTCCTCTGTTTGCAATCCCAAGGGTCCCAGCTACACAATGAATGGTCGTTTTGTTCGATAAAGTCCTTTATATTCAAAAACTATGTTTAGTTGGCGCCAATGATCTCAGTAATCCACTCTTTCAACATGCATAGAAACTAATCCAAAAAGTTACCAATAAAGTTTGTCCAAACAAGTCAAACGATGTTTCTAATTAATCCTCAGGTACTCTAATATCTAAATAAATTATATTTAAGACGGAAATTAGTATGTTCAATAGGGAAGATAAATAACGAAGAGCGCGACCTCATTCACGCGCCAACAAGACCACTTTTCTAATGAGAGACGCCTTGTAGTTCTTCCAACTACTTGTTTATTTTTTCAAAAGAAAAACTTTTCCACAAACTTCAGTGATTCCTTTCAAATGGTAACAAGAATATGCATATCCTTGCTTCAGGTCCTGAGCTACAGGCAGTTAGATTTGGTTATGTCATTTTAGGCGAAAATTTAGAAAAACGGTCCGTGTACAGTACCAGTCAAAAGTTGACACACCTACTCATTCAAGGGTTTTTATTTATTTTACTGTTTTCTACATTGTAGAATAATAGTGAAGACATCAAAACTATGAAATAACACACATGGAATCATGTACTAACCCAAAAAGTGCTCAACAAATCAAAAAAAATTATATTTGAAATTCTTCAAAGTAGCCACCCTTTGCCTTTATGACAGCTTTGCACACTTTTGGCATTCTCTCAACCAGCTTCAGGAGGAATTGTCACGTTCTGACCTTAGTTCCTTTATTTTGTCTTTTGTTTTAGTATGGTCAGGGCGTGAGTTGGGTGGATTGTCTATGTTAGTTTGTCTATGATTTTCTATTTCTGTGTTTGGCCTGGTATGGTTCTCAATCAGAGGCAGCTGTCAATCGTTGTCCCTGATTGAGAACCATATTTAGGTAGCCTGTTTTCCATCGTGTTTTGTGGGTGGTTGTTTCCTGTTTAGTGTTGTTGTTTCACCTTTCAGGACTGTTTGTTTGTCGGGTTTGTTGTTTTGTCTAGTGTTGCATATTTAATTAAATAATATGAACACTTACCACGCTGCACTTTGGTCCTCCTCCACTTCCCCAGACGACAAACGTTACAGGAATGCTTTTCCAACAGTCTTGAAGGAGTTCCCACATATGCTGAGCACTTGTTGGCTGCTTTTCCTTCACTCTGCAGTCCAATTCATTCCAAACCATCTCAATTGGGTTGAGCTTGTGGAGGCCAGGTCATCTGATGCAGCACTCCATCACTCTCCTTCTTGGTCAAATAGCCCTTATGCAGCCTGGAAGTGTGATGGGTCATTGTCCTGTTGAAAAACAAATGATAGTTCCACTAAGCACAAACCAGCCCCATGGGCATTGTGTAATTGACTGATGGTCCCTAATAAGCCCCGTAGGATATTGAATTTCAAACCAAATTGACCATGGACATTATGATCGGGCCAGGTGCAGCTGCGCTTCGAATGGATGATTACTTGGATGCTGCTAGCTGTGGACACGATTAAGATAAACCCAACTCAAGGAAAACTGTTACAGTACTCTTCTTTCCGTGACATACAATTTGTTCATATCATGCAAATCTCCGTTTTGGACGAGACTAACTTTATGACCAAAATTCCACTATTTACACATTCTAGTCAATTTTGACACTAGAATAACTGTTTCTTTCTCATATCAATGCCATATAGGCCATTTTCAAAAAGAGAAGTTGCTTTTTAAAGGCAGTCAATTTAAGGTAAGTCATGTACACTGTACAAAACATTAGAAACATACACTGCTCAAAAAAATAAAGGGAACACTAAAATAGCACATCCTAGATCTGAATGAATGAAATATTCTTATTAAATACTTTTTTCTTTACATAGTTGAAAGTGCTGACAACAAATCACACAAAAATGATCAATGGAAATCAAATTTATCAACCCATGGAGGTCTGGATTTGGAGTCACACTCAAAGTTAAAGTGGAAAACCACACTTCAGGCTGATCCAACTTTGATGTAATGTTCTTAAAACAAGTCAAAATTAGGCTCAGTAAGTTGTGTGGCCTCCACGTGCCTGTATGACCTCCCTACAACGCCTGGGCATGCTCCTGATGAGGTGGCGGATGGTCTCCCGAGGGATCTCCTCGCAGACCTGGACTAAAGCATCCGCCAACTCCTGGACAGTCTGTGGTGCAACGTGTCGTTGGTGGATGGGAGCGAGACATGATGTCCCAGATGTGCTCAATTGGATTCAGGTCTTGGGAACTGGCAGGCCAGTCCATAGCATCAATGCCTTCCTCTTGCAGGAACTGCTGACAAACTCCAGACACTAGCATTGTAGCATTGTCTTGCATTAGGAGGAACCCAGGGCCAACCGCACCAGCATATGGTCTCACAAGGGGTCTGAGGATCTCATCTCGGTGCCTAATGGCAGTCAGGCTACCTCTGGCGAGCACATGGAGGGCTGTGCGGCCCCCCGAAGAAATACCACCACACACCATGACTGACCCACCGTCAAACCGGTCATGCTGGAGGATGTTGCAGGCAGCAGAACATTCTCCACGGCGTCTCCAGACTCTGTCACATGTGCTCAGTGTGAACCTGCTTTCATCTGTGAAGAGCACAAGGGCGCCAGTGGCGAATTTGCCAATCTTGGTGTTCTCTGGCAAATGCCAAACGTCCTGCACGGTGTTGGGCTGTAAGCACAACCCCCACCTGTGGACGTCGGATCCTCATACCACCCTCATGGAGTCTGTTTCTGACCGTTTGAGCAGACACATGGACATTTGTGGCCTGCTGGAGGTCATTTTGCAGGGCTCTTGCAGTGCTACTCCTGCTCCTCCTTGCGCAAAGGCGGAGGGAGCGGTCCTGCTGCTGGGTTGTTGCCCTCCTACGGCCTCCTCCACGTCTCCTGATGTACTGGCCTGTCTCCTGGTAGTGCCTCCATGCTCTGAACACTACGCTGACAGACACAGCAAACCTTCTTGCCACAGCTCGCATTGATGTGCCATCCTGGATGAGCTGCACTACCTGAGCCACTTGTGTGGGTTGTAGACTCCGTCTCATGCTACCACTAGAGTGAAAGCACCGCCAGCATTCAAAAGTGACCAAAACATCAGCCAGGAAGCATAGGAACTGAGAAGTGGTCTGTGGTCACCACCTGCAGAACAACTCCTTTATTGGGGGTGTCTTGCTAATTGCCTATAACTTCCACCTGTTGTCTATTCCATTTGCACAACAGCATGTGAAATGTATTGTCAATCAGTGTTGTTTCCTAAGTGGACAGTTTGATTTCACAGAAGTGTGATTGACTTGGAGTTACATTGTGTTGTTTAAGTGTTCCCTTTATTTTTTTGAGCAGTGTATATTGAGTTGCAACCCGCTTTGCAACCCGCTTTGACCACAGAACAGCCTCAAATCTTCCGGGCATGGACGCAACGTGTCGAAAGCTTTCCACTAGGATGCTGGCCCATGTGTCGTTGGCTGGATGTCCTTTGGGTGGTGGAACATTCTTGATAGACATGGGAAACTGGCACCTACTACTATATTACTATAGAGCATAATGTTTTGAACACTCAGTGTATAGGGCCCTGCCTTTTGGTGCAGAAATGGTGGCACTGTGCTTTTACCAGTATTTACAGCATTATCCTGCTCTTGGGTTACTGCATGTAGAAAATCCTAAGAAATGTTCTGGAGTTGACACAAGCTGTCAACAAATCCATGTCTGGCTGTGTGCACATGTATTTGGCTGTGGGGAAAAACATTTGTCAATTAGTGGCAGTTAAAGGGGAGAGTCAATGAATCCAACCGTGGAAGGAGGCTATTAAGGCTGTGTTTAGACAGGCAGGGCGATTGTCATATTTTTAATTGAGCTTTTGACATATCAGATCAGCTCTGAAAAAGATCTGTCATGGTCGTCGTATGAAGGAGGAGGACCAAAATGCAGCGTGGTAAGTGTCCATATTGATAATTTATTATCATAAGAACACGAAACAAAATAACAATGAAGAATGAACGAAACAAAACAGTCCTGTCTGGTGTAGACACAAAACAGAAAACAATCACCCATGAGACACAATAGAAAACAGGCTACCTAAATATGGTTCTCAATCAGGGACAACGAATGACAGCTGCCTCTAATTGAGAACCATACCAGGCCAAACACAGAAATAGAAAATCACAGAAAAACTAACATAGACAACCCACCCAACTCACGCCCTGACCATACTAAAACAAAGACATAACAAAAGAACTAAGGTCAGAACTTGACAGTAACCCCCCCCCAAAGGTGCGGACTCCGGCCGCAAAACCTGACCCTATAGGGGAGGGTCTGGGTGGGTGTCTGTCCACGGTGGCGGCTCTGGCACGGGACTCGGACCCCACTCCACCATAGTCCTCGCCGCCGACCTCGGACTGGGGACCCTAGCCACGGGTCCCGAATGGACGGGAGACTCCGGCAGCACCGGACGGACCGGAGACTCCGGCAGCACTGGACAGGCGGGAGACTCCGGCAGCTCCGGAGAGAAGGGTGATTCTGGAAGCTCCTGGCTTACGGGCGGCTCCGGCAGCTCCTGACTGACCGGGGACAACGATTGACAGCTGCCTCTGATTGAGAACCATACCAGGCCAAACACAGAAATAGAAAATCACAGAAAAACTAACATAGACAACCCACCCAACTCACGCCCTGACCATACTAAAACGACTAAAACAAAGACATAACAAAAGAACTAAGGTCAGAACGTGACAAGATCTGACGTGAAAAGATTTGATGTGATTGGTAAAAAGACCAATTGGTGGGGAAAAAAGCCTGTCTAAAGCTTTGTTCATACATTTTTTTTATCTGTTCTTTTTCTTGCGGCCTGAACAGCCACAATGCACAAGGAATCGAATATATGCAGTACCAGTTAAAAGTTTGGACACACCTACTCATTCAAGGATTTTTCTTTATTTTTAAAATGTTCCACATTGTAGAAAAATAGGGAAGACATCAAAATGATGAAATAACACATATGGAATCATGTACTAACCCAAAACGTGTTTAACAAATTAAAATATATTTTTATATTATATATTAAAATATTTTTACCTGGTATGCTTTTCCAACAGTCTTGAAGGGATTCCCACATATGTTGAGCACTTGTTGGCTGCTTTTCCTTCACTCTGCGGTCCAACTCATCCCAAACCATCTGAATTTGTTTGAGGTCGGGTGATTATGGAGGCCAGGTCATCTGATGCAACACTCCATCACTCTCCTTCTTGGTCAAATAGCCCTTACACAGCCTGGAGATGTGTTTTGGGTCATTGTCCTGTTCAATGTGTAAACAAGTGTAAACCAGATGGGATGGCTTATTGCTGCAGAATGCTGTGGTAGCCATGCTGGTTAAGTGTGCCATGAATTCTAAATAAACCACTGACAGTGTCACCAGCAAAGCACCCCCACACCATCACACCTCCTCCTCCATGCTTGAAGGTGGGAATCACACATACAGAGATCATCTGTTCACCTACTCTGTGTCTCACAAAGACCCGGCGGTTGGAACCAAAAATCTCAAATTTGGACTCATCGGATCAAAGGACAGATTTCTACTGGTCTAATGTCCATTGCTCGTGTTTCTTGGCCCAAGCAAGCCTCTTCTTATTATTGGTGTCCTTTCGTAGTGGTTTCTTTGCAGCAATTTGACCATGAAGGTCTGATTCAAGCAGTCTCCTCTGAACAGTTGATGTTGAGATGTGTCTGTTACTTAAACTCTGTGAAGCATTTTTTTGGACTACAATCTGAGGTGCAGTTAACTGTAATGAACGTATCATCTGCAGCAGAGGTAACTCTGGGTCTTCCTTTCCTGTGGCGGTCCTCATGAGAGCCAGTTTCATCATAGCGCTTGATGGTTTTTGCGACTGCACCTGAAGACATTTTTGAGTCAATTAGACCATGGCCATTTCAAGCTTTTATTTCTAAAAACAAAAAAGTTATGTCTGAATATTCAGGCAAGTTAGCTGGCTAACTCCTTGATCCTGATTTGAAGTATATCGCTAATGTGGTAGCTAAATAACTTGTTCATTGTTTAGAAACAAATTAGTGAATATGCTAGAAAGCTAAACAGCCACCTAGCTAGCTAGTTGACTGCTGTGGTTAGCCCAAAAGGGCTTTTATTGAAAGTTGGATAATCCTACCCTTTGAGGCTTTAAACGTGTTCTTATGCTATGATTTTTAACATTCAAAGCAACTGGTAAACATACATGGCAGTCACTGTTGTAACCTTAGCTTTCTACATAACTTCTGTGTGATAGGAAGCAGGAGCATCACCTATCAGCCTACACCACTGTGCGCACCACTGTATGGCGCACACACCCGTTGTTACTATGACAACTGGCATAGCCATGTCAGCAAAGGCCTGCTGTCTGAACACACACATCAGATAATTGTATGTGTGGGGTACAGAGATGGGGTACTCATTCAAAACTCATGTTAACCACCAGTATTGCACACATTTAGTCCGTACAACTTATTATCTGACTTATTATCTGATATTTAGGATTGCCATAACAAAGGGGTTGAATACTTGACATTTCAACTTTTCACTTTTGATTAATGTGTAAGAATATTTAATTCCACTTAGACATTAAGGGGTATTGTGTCTAGATCTGTGTGTCACTGGTGTAGAGAGGAGTAGGCAGGAGGCAGTTGCAGGTTGAGAACTACTGAAGTTATTTAAGCACCACAGATCAAAGCGGGGACGAAACCCAAACGCTGTTGTGCTCAAAATATATCTTCATAAACAAAAAGGCACAGGGCGAACCCAAAGTGCAAAATATAAAGTACTCAGGAAAGAGTAGGAGAGATTCCTCTCAGGAAAATGACTGACAGAGACAAATGGCAGAAGGAGTATATATACAGTGATAGAGTGGGGATTGGAACCAGGTGTGTGTAACGATGACTAGACAAGTCCGGGGTTGATGAGTGAAGGGCGCCGAACACTTGAGCTGGGCAGGAGGGGGAGCCAAAGCGAAGGCTGGTGTGACACTGTGACACAAAATCTAAATGTAATACATTTTTAATTCAGGCTGTAACACAACAAAATGCGGAAAAAGTCAATGGATGTGAATACTTTCTGAAAGAACATTAAAAATCTGAGTCTAATCTGAGTCTTGTGAGAAAATACAACAATAATTATTATCATCAACTATACATATCAGAAGACTGCTCCTTACTAATAAAATAATATATGACTAGATACATGTGCAATGTTCCCCAGGTCAATAATTTAAAAAAAGAGAGGCGGCAAGAATATTTAGAATTCGGCCTGATATATATATTTTTTCAATAAAACAACTAATTGTTTATGGATTCACGCAAAACTTCCTAGATATGTAGATGCACTAACCAATCATTAGCAAATTGAATTCTAAGGAGTTTATATCTCTTTTGTTATTTAGTTGTTACTTTGTGCCCGTGCTACTTTGTGCCCCGAAGTATGCGGTTATAGCAGAAAGTATTGTTACCTGTAGTATAGCTTGGACATTGCCCGAATAAACTTGTGTGTATTTAAAGGGGAAGTTTACCTAAAATCCAACATTTCCCAAGTGATTCCATACATTGAAACTATGTAGTTCGGTGAAGTTTGCCTTCTCCCCCTCTCTCTCCCTACAGTCTACAACTTGAAAGCTGCCAAAACAACTTGCACAGTTACCTATTTCCACAGCTATTGCAGTTGGCCACATAAAGTAATAAAAAATATAATTTTAGGTGTCAAATTATTTCCCCAGTAAAAACCGATAGTACTTTTGTTAAAAAAATAGCTATTTCAGCATAAGGACACATCACGAGTCACATGACCATTTTTGCAGCTCTCCAGATCTAGACTAATTAGAGAAAGGGGGAGAAGGCAAACTCCACCTAACTAGTTTCAATGTTTGGAATCACTTGGAAAATGTGGGATTTTATTTTATTTGTATTTTTGCACCTTTATTTAACCAGGTAGGCCAATTGAGAACAAGTTCTCATTTACAATTGCGACCTGGCCAAGATAAAGCAAAGCAGTGCGACAATAAACAACAACACAGAGTTACACATGGGATAAACAAACGTACAGTCAATAAAAACAATAGAAAACTCTGTATGCAGTGTGTGCAAGTTATGTAAGGAAGAAAGGCAATAAATAGGCCAATAGTGGCGAAGTAATTACAATTTTGCAATTTACACTGGAGTAATATATGTGCAGATGAGGATGTGCAAGTATAAATACTGGTGTGCAAAAGAGCAGAAAAACAAAAACAAACATGGAGATGAGGTAGGGAGATGGTTGGATGGACTATATACAGATGGGCTGTGTACAGCTGCAGTGATCAGTAAACTGCTCTGACAGCTGACGCTTAAACGTAATGAGGGAGATATAAGTTTCTAACTTCAGTCATTTTTGCAACTCGTTCCAGTCATTGGCAGCAGAGAACTGGAAGGAAAGGCGGCCAAAGAAGGTGTTGGCTTTGGGGATGTCCAATGAAATATACATGCTGGAGTGCATGCTACGGGTGGGTGTTGCTATGGTGACAAGTGAGCTGAGAAAAGGCGGATTTTTATCTGGAAAATACTTTATAGATGACCTGGAGCCAGTGTATTTGGCCACGAATGGAACGGATGGCACTGTGATAGACTGCGTCCAATTTGCTGAGTAGAGTTTTGTAGGCTATTTTGTAAATTACATCGCCAAAGTCAAGGATCGGTAGGATAGTCAGTTTTACGAGGGTATGTTTGGCAGCATGAATGAAGTAGGCGTTGTTGTGAAATAGGAAGCCGATTATGGATTTAAATTTGGATTGGAGATGCTTATTAATGTGAGGTGGAAAAGGTGGAAAGCATGGCCAGCTGTAGAGAAATGCTTATTGAAATTCTCCATGGGTTCAAGCTCTGATTCAGATTGGTCAACGAAGGAGGGAGAGAGGTGATGATGGTGCTGAATCTCCCGCAGAAGGTTATCCAGATGGATGACCATCACGATAAGTGCGTCCAAGGAGAGGTTGTCATCTCCGCCAACTCTGTCTGGATCACCTCGCAAATCCTCTACAGGATAGGGTGCGGAGCGCCGGCTCATTCCATCTGCTGGATTCTGCCACTGTCCTGAAGGTGAGGGCGTACTACATATTGGTCTGGCCGTCCTGCCATAGGTGGAGTAAACACTCACCTCCAACTCTGCCCTTGGATGGATAGTTAAAGATCCCCCTGAACAGAGCCATGAACTCCTCATACAAATCCAGCTCCTGCTCTCCTCTCTCCCATATGGCCGTAGCCACTTCCTTGTCACGAGGTGGCCTATCGTAGCGGTGTGCAGGCCAGTACTAAGCATACCCCTACGAAGAAGTATTTGGGCAGGAGTTTGTGCTACCTGTTGATATTCTCATGGACAGATGTGTGAGGGATTATGTGCATGCATTGAAACAGAGGCTGCGGTCAGTGGCCTGGTCCGTTCAAGGACAGCAGCGAGCAGCAGCTCAAAGCCAGAAAGCATTCCATGACTTGAAAGTTGCCTATCTGTTTTATGAACTAGGGGAGAGGGTCTGGGTGTGAGATGAAAGGAGACTAAGAGGTCAGTGCCCTAAACTAAGAAGGCGGTATGCTGGACCCTTTGTCATTTTGCTGACTTTCTATAGGCTAAAGGGAAATAATGGGGACACTGTATTACATTTAAATAGCCTAAAACCACGTTATGACTCTGATTACATTTTGGCCCCTGTAGACGCCAACCAAGCAGTTGACCCAGCCCTGTCAGAGCTGGCAGATCCACAGCCCCCATCCAGGCAGAGTGTGATAAACTGAGTTCATAAATTATATGGCCATGCACTGATTAATTCTCCAGGTAACTGGGGGGAACTGCACAGGTGCAAGTGAGACAGGACTCTATATTGGGACCGGGTAAGAAATCCTGTTCTCTTGTGTTGGGGAACTATTGTGTAGAGCAGGGGTGGGAAATTCCAGTCCTCGAGGGCCTGATTGGTGTCACAGTTTTGCCCCAGCTAACACACCTGACTCCAATAATCACCTAATCATCATCTTCAGTTTAGAATGCAATTTGATTAATCAGCGGTGTTTGCTAGGGATAGAGAAAAGGTGTGGAACCAATCAGGCCCTTGAGGACTGGAGTTGCCCACCCCTGGTGTAGAGGAAGCTGCAGGGGGTGGCGTAAAGCCAAACTCTGCTGATTCAGTGTAGCATGAAGTTATAGTCAAGAGTATTGTTAACTGTAGCGTAGCTTGGTCAGTGCCTGAAGTAATTGTGTGCATTTAAGTACGGACAGAGTATTGGCCACTTAGGCCAGAAGAGTATCGCTATATGTAACAGCTTAGCCTGGTTTATGCTGAAGATGTGTGAGGATGGCGTTTGCCACCGGCTGAGGATTTAGGAGACCCATTACCATATAAACTGAGTTTTGGGCCTCAACTTGCAGCTTCATTAAATAGTACCCACAAAACACCAGTCTCAACGTCAACACTGCAGAGGCGACTCTGGGATGCTGGCCTTCTAGGCAGAGTTGCAAAGAAAAAGCCATATCTCAGACTGGCCAAAAGAAAGAAAATAATAAGATGGGCAAAAATAACATAGACACTGGACAGAGGAACTCTGCCTAGAAGGCCAGCATCCCAGAGTCGCCTCTTCACTCTTCACTGTTGATGTTGAGACTGGTGTTTTGCGGGTACTATTTAAAAACGTCTTAGGGATAAGGGGCAGTATTCGGAAGTTCGGATGACTGAGATGCCCAAAGTAAACTGCCTGTTACTCAGGCCCAGAAGCTAGGATATATAATTGGTAGTATTGGATAGAAAACACTCTGAAGTTTCTAAAACTGTTAAAATAATGTCTGTGGTATGACAGAACTGATATGGCAGGTAAAAACCAGAGGAGAATCCATCCGGAATGTTTTTTTGTCGTTGAGGTGACCACCCATTGAAATGGGTGTCTATGGGAAAATCAAAGGAAATCATCCCAAATTGCAGTTCCTATGGCTTCCACTAGATGTCAATAGTCTTTAGAAAGGGTTTTAGGCTTGTTTTTTGAAAAATGACCTAGAATTTGTAGTTTTTCAAGGTGGCTCTCATTTCGTTATTTATCTCCGGTATTGAACACACTATTCTCTGTCTTAAATGTGATTGTTTATTTACATATTAGGGTAGGATTGATTAGAAACGTTGTTTGACTTGTTTGGACAAGATTATTGATACATTTTGGGATTCCTTTGTGTGCATTTTGAACGAGTGGAACAGGTGGATAGCTGAATCAAGTGCGCCAACTACACTGACATTTTTGGGATATAAAGAAGGACTTTATTGAACAAAACAACCATTTGTTATGTAGCTGGGACCCTTGGGATTGAAAATAGAGGACGATCTTCAAAGATAAGTGTTTTATTTTCTCGCTATTTCTGACTTTTGTGATGCCTCCGCTGGTTTGGTAAATGTTTTTTTAATGCTTATGTACAGGGGGCGCTGTCCTCAGATAATTGCATGGTATGCTTTCGCCGTAAAGCCTTTTTGAAATCTGACAAAGTGGCTGGATTAACAAAAGGTTAACCTCTCTGATCTCCCCATCCCGGATCCGGTATCGTGACTACAGCCTCAAGCTCATTACCATAACGCAACGTTAACTATTCATGAAAATCGCAAATGAAATGAAATAAATATGCCATCTCTCAAGCTTAGCCTTTTGTAAACAACACTGTCATCTCAGATTTTCAAAATATGCTTCTCAACCATAGGAAAACAATAATTTGTGTAAAAGTAGCTAGCTAGCGTAGCATTTAGCGTTAGCATTAGCGTTAGCATCCAGCACGCAACATTTCAACAAAAACATAAAATCCTTAAAATAAAATCATTTACCTTTGAAGAACTTCGGGTGTTTTCAATGAGGAGACTCTCAGTTAGATGGCAAATGCTCAGTTTTTTCCAAAAAGATTCTTTGTGTATTAGAAACAGCTCCGTTTTGTACATCAGATTTGGCTACAAAAAAACCCTGAAAATTCAGTCCTCAAAACGTGAACTTTTTTCCAAATTAACTCCATAATATCGACTGAAAACATGGCAAACGTGGTTTAGAATCAATCCTCAAGGTGTTTTTCACATATCTCTTCGATGATATATAGTTCGTGGAAGCATGGTTTCTCCTCTCAATCAAATGGAAAAAAACTTGCAGCTGGCTTTGCGCACCAATTTCGACGCAGGACACCAGGCGGACACTTGGAAAATGTAGTCTCTTATGGTCAATCTTCCAATGATATGCCTACAAATGCGTCACAATGCTGCCGACATCTTGGGGAAACGGCAGAAGGTCTAAGCTTATTCCTGTCGCATTCACAGCCATATAAGGAGACATTAGAAAACAGAGCTTCAGAAATTCTGCTAATTTCCTGTTTGACGTTTCATCTTGGTTTTGCCTGTAGAATGAGTTCTGGGGCACTTACAGACAATATCTTTGCAGATTCTGAAACTTCAGAGTGTTTTCTTTAAAAAACTCAAGAATATGCATAGTCGAGCATCTTTTCGTGACAAAATATCGCGCTTAAAATGGGAACGTTTTTTATCCAAAAATGAAATAGCGCCCCTAGAGATCCAACAGGTTAAGCTTTTAAATTATGTTTTACAGTTGTATTTTCATGAAAGTTTAATATTACGATTTTTGTATTTTGAATTTCGAGCTCTGCAATTTCACCGGATGTTGTCAAGGTGGATGGCTAGCAGCACGTCTAGCCCAAAGAGGTTAATGAAGCTGTCAGTTGAGGACTTGTGAGGCGTCTGTTTCTCAAACTAGACACTCTAATGTCCTTGTCATCTTGCTCACTTGTGCACCGGGCCTCCCACTCCTCTTTCTATTCTGGTTAGGGACAGTTTGCGCTGTTCTGTGAAGGGAGTAGTACACAGTGTTGTACGAGATCTTCAGTTTCTTGGCAATTTCTCGCATGGAATAGCCTTAATTTCTCAGAACAAGAATAGACTGATGAGTTTCAGAAGAAAGTTCTTTGTTTCTGGCCATTTTGAGTCTTGAATCGCTAATAGCTAACACAACGTGCCATTGGAACACATGAGTCTCGATGGTTGCTGATAATGGGCCTCTGTACGCCTATGTAGATATTTCATTCAAAATCAGCCGTTTCCAGCTACAATAGTCATTTACAACATTAACAGTGCCTATACTGTTTTCCTGATTAATTTGATGTAATTTTAATGGCCAAAAGCTTTTCTTTCAAAAACAAGGACATTTCTAATTGACCCCAAACCTTTGAATGGAAGTGTGTGTATATATATCATATATTGTAGCAGGCTCAAGGGTGTGGAGTTTCCACATCACCAGTTCAATAACCAAACACGCACAAGGAGCACAACTAGAATGCAAATGGGGAATTTATTATGTCACCTCTTTGATCCTCCAAAGGACCTTGAACAGCCACACGAAACCGGGGGTTCTGCTTCTTAAAGTCAGGTGCTGTGGGAGGTTCCTGGTGGAGAGCCAGACGCGATCACCAGAATGGAAGATGGGAGCCTCACTGCGGTGGCGATCCGCCTGCTCCTTCTGGCGGCAGATAGTGCGCTGGAGTCTCACATGGGCATCGTTCCAAACCTCTTCTGAACCACTCGTCCATGGCAGGAGCGTCGGTCTAGCTTAAGGTCCACGGAGCCAAGGCTGGCTGATATCCCAGAACACAATGGAAGGAAATCAGCCCGGTGGAGAGTGACACAATGAATTCTGGGTGAACTCTGCCCAGGGAAGGAATTGGGCCCAATCCCCTAGCCGGTCCCAACCTCCCCAGCTCCTGGTTCATCCTCTCCACCTGCCCGTTAGAATGAGACTGGTACCCGGAAGTGAGGTTGCCCGTGACCCCCAGCTTCTCCATGAAGGCTTTCTATACCCGTGACGTGTATTGGGGGCCACAGTCAGCCGGAAGACCTGATAGAACAGTGCCTGAGTGACATGGAGAACAACATGGAGAACCAGAGAGAGGGATAAAATGGCAGGAATTAGAGAATCTGTCCACAACCACCAAAATGGGGGTGAAACCATCAGAGGAAGGGAGATCTGAGGCATGGGAATGGGAAGGAGTTTCCCTGCTGGAGCGTGCCGAAATGATTTAGTAAAGGCACATACGGAACAGGAGTTGGCATAGCGAGCAATGTCCTGCGCCAAGGTGGGCCACCCACCTTAGTTCTGGTGATACCTGGATGTCCAGCGATGACAGTTGTGTGCGCCCAGGTCAACAGCCAATCCCTTATCCCCGAGGGAATGTAGGTGCACTCAGGAGTACAGGTAGCAGGTGAGGGTTCCCTCCCCAGGGCCTGGTGAATGTCCACATCGACATTCCAGAGCAAGGGGGCTACGACTCAAAAGGGCAGAATTATGGGTGCCCTCAGGACAGTAACCTCTCCTGAATCGTAGAGACGGGGCAGGGCATCGGTTTGGATGTTCTTTGAACCACTCCTCTAATGCCAACTTCACTGCCAGGAGCTCCCGATCGCCAATATAATACTGCCTCTCTGCAGAGACAATTTCTTTGAGTAATATGCACATTAATACAATTTCTGTGGATTACCTTGTCGTTGGGACAGGACAACCCCCACACCCACTTCTGAAGCGCCCACCTCCACCATGAAGGGCAGCGTCGGATCTGGGTGTTTTGAGCAACGGGGTGGAGGTGAAACATCCCTTCAGTAGGCGGAAGGCCACCCTTGAGGAAAGAGGTGAGAGGAGAGGCGATAGATCTAAAATTCTTAATGAAACGGCGGTAGAATTTGGCAAACCCCCAAAATCGTTGTCACCCCTCTATGGTGGTTGGGACTGGATATGACCTGACAGCATCGACCTTCTTATCATTCATTATCACACCTGAGTGGGTTGATTCACTGATGTGGTCATCCTGTCTGGGTTGGCGCCCCCCCCCCCCTTGGGTTGTGCCGTGGCGGAGGTTTTTGTGGGCTATACTCAGCCTTGTCTCAGGATGGTAAGTTGGTGGTTGAAGATATCCCTCTAGTGGTGTGGGGGCTGTGCTTTGGCAAAGTGGGTGGGGTTATATCCTTCCTGTTTGTCCCTGTCCGGGGGTGTCCTTGGATGGGGCCACAGTGTCTCCTGACCCTCCTGTCTCAGCCTCCAGTATTTATGCTGCAGTAGTTTATGTGTCGGGGGGCTAGGGTCAGTTTGTTATATCTGGAGTACTTCTCCTGTCCTATTCGGTGTCCTGTGTGAATCTAAGTGTGCGTTCTCTAATTCTCTCCTTCTCTCTTTCTTTCTCTCTCTCGGAGGACCTGAGCCCTAGGACCATGCCCCAGGACTACCTGACATGATGACTCCTTGCTGTCCCCAGTCCACCTGGCCGTGCTGCTGCTCCAGTTTCAACTGTTCTGCCTTATTATTATTCGACCATGCTGGTAATTTATGAACATTTGAACATCTTGGCCATGTTCTGTTATAATCTCCACCCGGCACAGCCAGAAGAGGACTGGCCATCCCACATATGCTCTCTCTAATTCTCTCTTTCTTTCTCTCTCTCGGAGGACCTGAGCCCTAGGACCATGCCCCAGGAATACCTGACATGATGACTCCTTGCTGTCCCCAGTCCACCTGACCGTGCTGCTGCTCCAGTTTCAACTGTTCTGCCTTATTATTATTCGACCATGCTGGTCATTTAGGAACATTTGAACATCTTGGCCATGTTCTGTTATAATCTCCACCCGGCACAGCCAGAAGAGGACTGGCCACCCCACATAGCCTGGTTCCTCTCTAGGTTTCTTCCTAGGTTTTGGCCTTTCTAGGGAGTTTTTCCTAGCCACCGTGCTTCTACACCTGCATTGCTTGCTGTTTGGGGTTTTAGGCTGGGTTTCTGTACAGCACTTTGAGATATCAGCTGATGTACGAAGGGCTATATAAATACATTTGATTTGATTTGAGACAGCCTCCTAATGGAATTTGCACTTCTCCTCTTTTACATACAGGTGGTTGGCCATTAGGTGTTCCAGGACTACGCGGACATGAGCGATGGCATCCTCCAAGGTAGCCAAGTAGTACAGGATATACATGACCACCTGGTGTCCGAGCATGTCCCAGAACATCTCGTTATCGAATGCCTGGAACACTGACGGAGCATTGGCTAATCCATAAAGCATCACAAAGTACTCGTATTGACCAGACATCGTGCTGAAAGTTGTTTTCCATTCATCCCACTCCCGGATAAGATTGTAGGCACTCCACAAGTCCAATTTGGTAAAGAACCGGGCCCTGCAGAGTTGTTTGATCACGGCCGGTACCAACGGGAGAGGGTAGCAGTACTTTGTGGCGATGGAATTCAGACCTCTTATCAATTCACGGCCGTAACCCTCCATCCTTCTTGGCCACGAAGAAGAAGCCTGCCGATGCAGGGGAAGTGGACGTGCGAATGAAACCTCGTTGGAAAGCCTCATGGATGTACTCCTCCATAGCCTTTGCTTCACCCACCGACAGAGGGTAGCCTGTAAGAAGGTCGTTGGCACATTCCCAGGGGTGATGAGGATGGAGACAGGAGAAAACCTCCCGCAGGTCTTGGTATACCTCTGGGATGTTGGGCTGAACGTCCACCACAGGACCCTTGACCGACTTGGAACCACAGGGGAAGGGAAATCATGTCCTCCGGCATTCGGGTGCCCAGTCCGTGATTGTCATCCTCGACCATGAAATGGTGGGAACATTACATTGGAGCCATGGGAGGCCGAGGATGATCTTGTGTACGGGTGCACTGATGAGCAAGGGAAGGCTGTCTGATGTATGGACTCGACAGTGAGGGTGGTGCTGTGATGTGTGTGATAGTCCTGGATCCCAGTGGTCGATTATCCAACACTTGAATTGGAAAGGAGAGCAGGTATGAAGTAATGTTCATGGAGGAGGCGAGGGCCTGGGCAATAAAATTCCCTGCGGAACTAGAGTCCACTAGAGCTGTAGAAACAGCATATGAGGGACAGACAGTGTGAAAATCGTGAAATCGACACTAGAAAGGGTTTGGGGGAAAGTGATGATGATGGAATACTGATGCCTAACCCAGGAGACAGATGATTATGGGGCCGTCCCTCTGCTTTCAAAGACCCCGGGTTGGAACGTACCCGACATCGTTGAAGCTGGTGTCACTCCTGACCGCAATAGGGACAGAGCCCCAGCTGTAAGGTTATCCAGATGGATGGCCATCGCGATGAGTGTGTCCAAAGAGAGGGTGTCGTCTCGTCATGCCAACTCTGTCTGGACCTCATCGCACAGTCCTCTTCTGAAGAAGGTGCGGAGCGCCGGCTCATTACACCCGCTGGATGCTGCCACTGTCCGGAAGGTGAGGGCGTATTCCGTAGCAGTCTGGCCTTCCTGCCGTAGTTGGAGTACGCATTCACCACGTTCTCTGCCCTCTGGTGGATTATCAAAGACCCCCTGAACAATGCCATGAACCTCTCATAGGAACCCAGCAGGGAAATAACCATGGCAACCTTGTACCGCTCGGTGGTGGGTGCTCCCATCTGATGGACGAAATAGAGGGATCACTGGAGTAGGAAGCCACGGCATTTAGATGGAGTCCCGTCATATTTGTCCGCGAGGGACAATTGGGCACCTGGGCAGACTGCTGAATGGGTTGGGGTGCTGGCTCACTGGGTCGACTCGTGGTCGAGAATCCTCTACTAGCTGGAGGTGACGATCCTCGGGTAATGTCGAGATGTTGAAGAACGTGGAGGACGTCATTCATAGCCATCCCCAGTTGCACTAGCTGGTCGTGGTGTTGGCGAAGTAGGTGTCCATGTTCGCCGACCATCTGGGACATGTCTTGATTACCTGCTGCTTCCATTTGTTGAGGTAGTATTCTGTAATGGAGATGCAGGGAGTCAGGAAGCAGGTGCAGTTGGTGAGTGTAATAATAATGAGCATGGAGAGATACAAAACAAGAGAGGCTTCTGGACAAGAAAACATAACAAATACTGCCTGATGAGTGAGGCTACAGAGGAAGGGGAAGTAATCAAGGTAGTGATGAAGTCCTGGTGTGCATAATGATGGGGAGCAGGTGTGCGTAATGATGGTTACCAGGTGTGCGTAATGATGGTTTGCCAGAACCGGTGGTTAGTAAACCGGAGACGTCAAGTGCCGGAGTGGGAGAGAGAGAGAGAGTAGGCGTGACAGATATTCAACATCTAATATTTGAAGTGCTATTATTTTTTCCCTTTTTGTTTAGTTTGTCTTTGAGTTGCAAGTAGGGTTGCAAGTGAATAATGGTGTGATAGACATTGACAGGTAGGGAAAGCGTTTAGGTATAACGAGTATATTTATATGGTCTGTACAAATAACTTAATAACATGGGTTGTGTAGCAAAATCAGATGGGTTGAGAAACTAACGTAAACATATGGGCCTGTGTTACTGTCAAAGCCAGTTATTGCGCCCCTACGGGGCAAGACCCTACTCTTTCCCCTACAGAAGGACATCAGCTCTGCTATTCATTCTGGCTGTAATAAACTGCAAACTTTGTCTGTGTTGTGTCCACTGCACACTCAACCCCATAATAGGTTTTACTACACACCTTACTATCCCTGTTGTGGTTTCATCAAAGAATGTTACTCATAACTGGACCAATACATGCACCATGCAAAATAAACTCTTAGTGTTAATTTTAAGTTGTCAGTGATAAAGGAAAACAAATGAATGGAAAATATGTTATCCATTTATTTTCACCTATTTATTAGGACGCAACGTTTTGGAACATTCAGATAGAAATAGGCTGTAGATGTGGTAAAGACATCAATAGAACTTGACCAAAACAATGGTAATACCATGGCAACTCCACTCACAAGTCCCCTAGTGGGTGAAAAATTCACTGAACACTGAACAATAATATAAGCATATGCAACAATTTCAAAGATTTTACTGAGTTACGGTTCATAAAAATAAATCAGGCCCTAATCTATAGATTTCACCCGACTGGGAATAGAGATGTGTACATGTATCTGTTGGTCACAGATACCTTAAAAAAGGTAGGGGCATGGAACAGAAAACCAGTCAGTATCTGTGTCGACCATTGGCAGTGGGACACGTCTCCTTTGTGTAGAATTGATCTGGCTATTGACTGTGGCCTGTGGAATGTTGTCCCACTCCTCTTCAATGGCTGTGAGAAGTTGCTGGATATTGGTGGGAACTGGAACATGCTGTCGTACATGTCAATCCAAACAGGCTGTCGTACATGTCAATTTGATTAACCAGAGAATCATCATTTGTTTTTCAACAGGACAATGACCCAAAACTCACTTCCAGGCTGTGTAAGGGCTATTTGACCAAGAAGGAGAGTGATGGAGCACTACATCAAATGACCGGGCCTCCACAATCACCCAACCTCAATCCAATTGAGATGGTTTGGGATGAGTTGGACCACAGAGTGAAGTAAAAGCAACCAACAAGTGCTCAGCATATGTGGGAACTCCAAGACTGTTGGAAAAGCATTCCTCATGAAGTTGGTTGGGAGAATGCTAAGAGTGTGCAAGGCTGTCATCAAGGCAAAGGGTGGCTACTTTGAAGAATCTCAAATATAAAATATATTTTGATTTGTTTAACACTTTTTTGGTTACTACCTGATTCCATATGTGTTATTTCATAGTTTTGATGTCTTCACCTTTATTCTACAATGTAGAACATAAAGAAAAACCCTTGAATGAGTAAGTGTGTCTAAACTTTTGACTGGTACTGTAATTCCACTTTGACATTTTGGGGTATTGTGTATAGGCCAGTGACACAAAAACTCAATTTAATCCATTTTAAATTCAGGCTGTAACACAACAAAATGTGGAAAAAGGTTTGTGAATACTTTCCGAAGGCATTGTACATTATTTTACTGCACTGGTAGATCATTTATTCATTATCAAGTGCTTTGGAGTCTGAGGTATCAAGAATGAATGCCTGTAAGCCTGTAGAATAATTAAGAAAGCCATGCCTAAGCTGCAGGTGGCTTGTGCTTGGTGATCTGAATTTCAAAGCTATGGGGCCCATCTCTACAGCAGGCATATTTCTCACATTTCAGTCTTGGCTATGTTCTCTGAAGAAAATATTCTGTTTCAGAGTCCTTATGCAAGTTATGATCACTGAAGCATGAAAGTGGCAATTCTGGTCCTATAGGAGGAATGTCAAGCCAAGTCCCTTTTATATTCTAGAACTTAGTCTCTATACTCTAGAAGACTGGGTAATTAAATGCCTTAATATGTCATCCAGCAGTCCCTGGGTTTGAAAATTCTTTAATTGACCTTTTATCCCAGCTGTCACAGCATAAATCTATCCAGATCTGCCAAGCAAATGATTACCAGCTAGGCTACTTCAATACAACTCCATTTGACCTTAAAACAAATGTCAATGCCATGAAGCGCAATGAGCTTGTCCAAAAATGGGTTGCCACTCAAACACCATCCCCTGGTTCCATTTACTGTACACTCCCCTCCGCATTTATTTGGACAGTGAAACTAAAACCTTTAACTTGGTGCAATACTCCTCTATTTTGGATTTGAGATCATGTGCTTTCATTTTTAAACGGTAAAACATACTGTATGTATGAAATACCCTTGACATTCTGAACTATTGGGCTAAAACATTAGCTCAATAATAGACCAAAAGACGCTAACATTACTCCATACTTGTTCTGTTTAGAGGCGAAATAGATCTGGCAGCCAAAACAGCCAAATAATCCATCTAAACGTGAATTCATCTTCAATTGCAGGACGGTTTTTAGAAACATAAATCTCTCTACTTTAATGGACAGAATTTCAGAATCTCCACATGAGACCTGGATGGAGTCTGAGGAAGTAAGGGAAACGATCTCAGAGAAACCGAAGATTGACCACAGGAAGATTGAGGTGGAGTGTGCACACAGAACTGGTGGAGTGTGCCCACAAAACCCACCACCGGCCCAGGTGACAGGCCCAGGCCAATAGTGGTCAAGTTGCTGAGGTTCAAGGACAAGGACGCTGTTCTGGAAAGAGCCCAGAACTTGAGAAGAATATATATCTTCCTCAATGAGGACCATCCTGAGGCTGTGCACCCGAGGAGGAAATAACTTATCCCTGCCATGAAAGCGGCCAGAGCACGTGGGGACGTTGCTTACATTTGCTATGACAGGCTCACTGTCCACTCTCCCTTTCAAAAGCCTGGAAGTGAGTGAAGCCTATGGGTTCGTAACTTCAACCCCGCAGCACACACACACACACACACCAATTGATTAATGGACTGCTGAATGTATATATTTTTTCTCTTGTTTTGTTTGCTCATTTCCATATTATGTCTATCTCTCATAACCTACCCAGGAAAGGCCTGAAAATAGCCCATATTAATATATGTAGCAAGGTTCATGAAATCAATAACTTGCAAGCATCAGATAACATTCATATATTAGACATTTCTGAGACTCACTTATATAACTCATTTGATGATACAGCAATATCAGTACAAGGATATAACATCTATAAAAGTACAGAAATGCTTATGGGGAGGTGTTGCTGTATATATTCAGAGCCATATATCCCTGTAATGCTTAGAGAATATCTTATTTCAAGTGTTATTGAAGTGTTGTGGTTGCAGGTTCACTTCGCACATCTAAAGCCTTTTCTTCTGGGGTGTTGCTATAGGCCACCAAGTTCTAACAGTTATTATCCAAGTAATATATATTAAATGCTTGAAAGTGTCTGTTTTGAAATGGGTGGCCAGTAATAAACTGGTCCTGAACATCTCTAAAACTAAGAGCATTGTATTTGGTACAAATCATTCCCTAAGTTCTAGATCTCAGCGGAATCTGGTAATGAATGGTGTGGCTGTTTGAACAAGTTGAGGAGACTAAATTACTTGGCATTTCCTTAGATTGTAAACTGTCATGGTCAAAACATATAGATTCAAATGTAAAGATGGGGAGAGGTCTGCCTGTATAAAGAGATGCTCTGCTTTTTTGACACCACACTCCAAAAAGCAATTCCTGCAGGCTCTAGTTTTGTCTTATCTTGACTATTGTCCAGTCGTGTGGTCGAATGCTGCAAAGAAAGACCTAGTTAAGCTGCAGCTGGCCCAGAAAAGAGCGGCACTGCTCTTCACCGTAATCAGAGGGCTAATATAAATACTATGCATGCCAGTCTCTCTTGGCTAAGAGTTGAGGAGTAACTGACTGCATCACTTCTTCTTGTTATAAGAAACGTTCATTAAAATTCCAAATTAAATGGGAGAAACTCGCCAAGTACAGGTGTGCCAAGCTTGTAGCTTCATACCCAAGAAGACTTAAGGCTGTAATCGCTGCCAAAGGTGCTTCAACAAAATACTGAGTAAAGGGTCTGAATACTTATGTAAATGTGATATTTCAATTTTTGATTTTGAATACATTTGCAAATATAAAAAAAACAGTTTTTGCTTTGTTATTATGGGCTATTGTTGTAAATTGATGAAGGAAAACAAATGTCATCAATTTTAGAATAAGGCTGTAGCATAACAAAATGTGGAATGAGTCATGGGGTCTGAGTACTTTCCGAATGCATTGTATCCTGTTACCTAGTCACTTTATCCCTACCTATATGTACATAGCTACCTCAATTACCTCATACTCTTCACATTGACTCAGTACTGGTACTCCCTGTATATTGCCATGTTATATTAACTCGTTATTGTTGTTCATTATTCTGTGTATTTATGCCTTGTGTCACAATTTATTTTTATTTTTTCTTGTTGGAAAATGACCCGTAAGTAAGCATTTCACTGTTAGTCTACACCTGCTGTTTACCAAGCATGGGGTAAATAAAATAAAATTAGATTAGTATTTTATATGATCTAAAACGAGACCAAATCATGAAGTGCAGTCACCCTTTAACAAGCTGATCATTTTTACACTGTGAATTGACCGCAAGAATACCAAACAGAATTAACAACGGAATTATTTCAAGCCTTGATTACATTGGGATATGATCACATATGCCTCTCTATTTATGCGTGGGAATAATTGTGAACAGATTTCCTAAATTAAAATCACATGTAGCTGATTTCCTGGTGATTTTACAGTGTTTTATGTCCAAAAATGAAAATAATAAAAAAATAGATTCATTATTTTGCTCAGAAAATATTTGGGGCCAAATAAAATCACTTGCGGGCCGAATTTGGCCAGTGGGTCACATATTGGGGAACACTGCTGTACAGAATGTCAAGGTGGCTGGGGATTTGGACCAACACAAAGGATTGTAAACAAATACAGACTGTGGACTTTCTGAAAAGGGAGGTGATGGGGCTGAGGACAGGCTTTGGAAGAGCTGTTGAGAGGGGTGGATATCAAATTAGGCAAACAGTGCTAACTGATTTCCAGTAAGCAAATTATAATAGCATGATAAAATTATTCAATCAACAAGTAGCCTCTATGTACCCTACCAAAGTAGCCGAGGATAATGTCCCTACCCGCAAAGAGGCTCTCAAAACAATAGACTGATTGGCAGAGTAGAAGCAATGCTGCCATTATCCAATCAGTCTGGTTTGATTTGTGACAATCATTGCAATTCAGACATTTGTTCGTGACAGGAGACTCAATCTATCAAGTCCATTGCCTTTGCTGCTGTTGTAATCTGTCCATTGAATAGGACTGAGGGAGGGAACTGGGTTTTCATTCATGCACTTCTATGGAGGACAAGGAATGACTCTTTCTTTCATTCTTTCTTTCTACAGTGATATTTTAATTGTTTAGCTGTATTTGTAGGTGTTCTAGGGACGGCAGGTAGCAGTTAAGAGTGTTGGGCCAGTAACCAAACGGTCCCTGGTTCAAATCCCAAATCCCGAGTGTCTGCTAACATGTAAATGTACAGCATATTAGGCCAAAGGACAGCAGATGGCGATATTGAGTCATCTTCATTTTACCATTCATATGCATTGAATGCAGACAGCAATATTCGTATCCCTCGTGGACCAGTTTGTGTCTAAAACATGCAATTTCCTCCCTAACTTTATTTAATTGCGAAAAAAGCTGGGAAAATATGCATACTTTCCATATGAAATACCATTGTCCACCACCATGCTAGAGCGGCTAAATACTTATCCTGGATGTTGTGTATCGCGTTCAGCGGAAAAATAAAGAAGATTTAACGAAGAGTCAACTCAAATTATTACATTGCTAAAAAAAAAATGTCATGCCATGAGATGTTCCAGAACGAAACAGTCCAAAACAGAGAGGTGGCAGATCCTGTTCCGGCAGGATTGGCTCAAATGAAGCACTGCTTTTCATCACTCAAAATGTTCTGTGAAATAATCTATCCTATTTTATATTTTACAAGGTTGAAGTTCTTCTGGCACCATGTTGTAATCTTAGTCAGACTGTAGCCTACTGAGCAGCAAAGCACAAGCAACTGGCTCAGCTTCAAAATGTTAGTGATCAATTTAATAATACCCAAGCCCTGAAGGTACCCTACTTATTGATGAAAAAACAGGCCTTACCCGGCCCTAACCAGATATATAATGAATGTTGGGGCCTGTTGGACTCGGGCAGGTAGCAGAGATGTATTACCTAGCCAGCTAGAAGGATGAAATAACAAGCTAACATTAAACGGAGCCTACCTCAGCTGTTCAGCAGGAGCAAAAAATAAGCTACAAAATTCTCATTATAACGTTGCTTTACAGAGAGTAGGCTACTGAGACAGACAGTGATGTGTCGCACTGGCGCTCAGTGGTAAGGCTGAGGCAGGAAGAGAGGAAACAAGCAGAGAGAGATTAGTACAGTGGTTCCCAAACGTGGGGTCGGGGCCCACCATGGGGTCCCCTTAGAAAATCTGTGCTAATCTTAACATCTCCATATGGCCAATCTTCCCCATAGGCCGACGTTAAAATGCAATGAAAATGCAAACAATACAGTTCTACAAATGTTATACCTTGTTGTTATATCTGTGGTTGTTCATCTTATCTCAATTGTCCACTGGAGTTTATAGTTAACCTTTTTTACCACTACATCACTGATAGTAATTCAGAAGCGTAAGTAATATTCTAATAATTAATTTGAATGTGATATGATCATCTGTGTGCTTAATTGATGTCTGTTTGTGCATAGCTTGATTATAAATGCCTAGGAATACAAATGTGAATGCTATGCAACTTGAGAAAAGAGATATCTATGTAAAGAGTTGATGATTTTATGCAATTCATCATTACAACTGACTGAACTGTCTCTGATGCTACAGGTTAGTGTGAATTATTTCTCATATTTACCTCTTTTCAGGGGTATAACGTTACAATTGCATAGCTAATAGACTATGTGTTTGTAGATTGACTGAGGTCAATAAACCTTTTAGCCACCAATTGTCTTGTTTTGCACACTTTGTACAAAATAATAAAATGCAGTACTACAGGATATTTCTTAACGTAACTCTTTATTAGCTAGCTATAACTGGCATGTTCACGTATCGCCAACCAGGATCAAACTGCCATAAACCTAACCATTTGGGTGGTCTTAACCAATAATAGCACAGTATGATATGGCAGTAAAATGCATCCAATTACAATTCAGTATGTTTACACATATGAATATTACATCCCCCTTCTTTTACAACAAAAGAAAAATGTTTACATATTCTAAGCGTTTCTTTTGAATACATGCTCTGTAGTTTGAACTCAAGGTAAGTCACCATTTATATTGCATACTACACCAACAGAATCAACATAGACTCTGAAACAATGATCCAGCATACTGTTACTTTTCAAACAAGGGATTCTCAGCAACTCAGCTTTCACTGTAGAAATTACATCTTAACATTTCAAACAAGTACAATACCAAAGCATTTCAAGTGAACTTTCAATAACAAGTTTACAGTCTGGAACTCTATTAGGGCAGCGATCCGCCTACACCCTTTGACATTTCACAGGTCTAGGACAGCTCTGGGCTTGACCTCTCTTCCTGACCTTGTGCGATATGATGCTGAGCATGCTTCTGTGTCAGTCAACAGTTCTTGTGGTGTTGCAGGTAAGTATGGTGTATGTTGTGCTGTGTGTGTGTTTAGTCCATCACGTTCTCTTTCAGGGGAACAGTTCATCTCATCAGTGTGGTGTTCTTTTGTGTTCAGTAGGTGACGACGATTGCGGGAGTACACCACTCCTTCTGTGGTGCGGACGTGATATGAACGTTCAGAGTCAGCTGGCTGGATGACGACTGCTGGCTTCCAGAGGCCATGCTCCTGGATTCTAACTGACTCTCCGTCAATCAGTGATGGCAGTGGTCTAGCTGATCTGTCGTAGTTTTGCTTTTGTTGTTGTTGTCTCTGTGCACGTTTTTCATGCATTTCCGTGTAGCTGACGACCTCAGGTTGCAGGTGCTGGGAAGGATTGAGCGAAGTCTGCGGCTCATCAACAGCTGGGGTGGTGATTTGAAGTTGTCAACTGGAGTGTTGCGGTATTCAAGGAGCCTGAAGTAGGGGTCTCTCTTGTCTACTTTTGCTTTATCCATGAGTGATTTAGCAATCTGCACAGATTTTTCAGTAAGGCCATTACTTTGAGGGTAATGTGGGCTTGTGGTGAACTCCCATGCTTTTGTGAAGGATTCAAACTCATTTGATTTGTAACAGGGCCCATTGTCAGATATTAAAGTCTCTACAATGCCATGCCTAGCAAAGGCCACTTTCAGCTTGTGTATCACAGCTGCAGATGTGGTGCTGTGAAGCTTGTCGAGTTCAAAGTATCTGCTGTAGTAGTCCATTGTTACGATGTAGTCCTTGTTGTTCCAGGTGAACAGATCGGTTGCCACGACCTGCCAGGGTCGGTCTGGGATACAGTGAGGTAACATTGGCTCTTTGGTGTTTGAGGGGCATCGTTCAAGACATATGGCGCATTTACCAACGATGTCCTCTATTTGTTTGTACATTCAGGGCCAAAAAAAAATGTCCCGTGCTCTCTGTTTGCACTTTTCCATGCCCATGTGTCCAGCATGTGTCCAGCATGGATCTTTGTCAAAATCTCTTCTCTGAGACTGGTAGGAATAATGATTTTCTCTCCTTTGAAAATTATTCCGTTGATTTGTGATAGTTCATCACGATGGTTCCAGAATTCTGAAACACTGTGAGGGCATTTTCTCCTCTCCTCAGGCCATCCATCCTGTATGACTTTCCTCAGCTGTACGAGTTGTGAGTCCTGTTCTGTTTCTGCTTGGATCTCCTTTAGTTTTGTGTCACTAACTGGTAAGTTGCTGTACACAGTGTGCACTTGCATGTCCATGCCTTCACTGAGGCTGCTGTCCTTATAGGTAAGAAACTTCCTGGAGAGTGTGTCTGCGACAGGGATGTCTTTGCCTGGACGGTGGGTGATTGTGAAGTCGTATTTTTCTAGTTGAAGGATCTCGGTAGCCTTGGCGGGGCTGCGGCTAGTGGTTTCCTCATAATTGACTCAAGGGGCTTGTGGTCAGATTCCACAAAGACTTGTCGTCCATATCTGTACTGATGGAAACGTTTACATCCGAACAGAATGGCGTAGAGCTCCTTTTCAATTTGAGCGTAGTTGATTTCACAGTCTGTGAGAGATTTTGGAAGCGTAGCCGATGGGCTTTCCTTCTTGCAGTAGCACTGCACCTAGTCCATACTTCGACGCGTCCACTTGGAGTCTGAGCTCTTTGTTGGGGTCGTAGTAGGCAAGGATTGGTCCTGGTTCTCTCGTGATCAAGTCTTTCACATTCTGGAAAGCAATGTCGTGTTGCTTGTCTGAGAGAAACTCACTGGACTGCTTTAGCAGTTGGCACAGGGGTGCATTAGCATTGGAGAGGCTGGGTGCGAACTTGGCTAAGTAGTTGACCATGCCAAGCACTGTTTCCAGCTCTGCACGGTTCTTTGGTGGCTCCATTTATTTTATTGCTGAGCTCTTCTGTGGATCTGGCTTGATTCCAGTCACTGTGAGAAGATGTCCGAAGTAGCTGACCTCTGGAGCGCCGACTGTGCTCTTCTCGGGGTTGAGCCGGACTCCTCCCTCGCGGGACCTTTGCATCATCGCGAGGCAGTTTTGGTCGTGCTCCTCTTTGGTTCGACCATAGACAAGGATGTCGTCCACAATTGCCACAACTCTGTCGAGGCCTTCGTACACTTCGTCGATCTTTCGCTGAAACTCGTCTTGGGCTGAGATAATCCCAAAAGGCAGGCGACAGAACCTGTAGCGTCCAAACGGTGTATTGAATATTGTGAGCTTAGATGACTCTTCTGTGATCTTGATAGCCCAGTAGCCTGATCTAGCGTCCATGACACTGAAGTAGTGTGCTCCCGCTAGCTTGTGTGTGATGCAATCTAGCGTCGGTAAAGGATAATGGGGGCGTTTGATAGCCTTGTTCAAGTCTCTTGGGTCGAGACATACTCGGAGCTTGCCTGTGCGTGGTTTCTCCACCAACACTAACGCGTTCACCCAGTCAGTCGGTTCTGTAACCTTGGTGAATATGTCAGATTGCTCCATGCTCTAAAAACTCTTTCACCAGACGGGCACGGAGAAAGCAAGGGGAATCTTTCTCGGTGGGTAGACCACATGGTTTGCGTCTAGGTCAAGGTGAATGGTACATTCTCCTGGGAATAATCCTATTCCTGTAAAAACATCAGCAAACTCCTCCAGTACATTGTCTGTTTCTACTGGTGCTGTCACTGATAAAACTAGCTTGATGAGGTCCATGTCTAAACATGCTTTAAGACCTAGCACTGCAGGTGCTCTAGTGTCAACAACATAAAAGTCCAACATCATGTCACTTTCCTTGTATTTGCATTTGAAAGTGCATGTACCTTTTACTGGGAGCTGTTCACCACCATAACCAGTCAGTCTGTGCGTGGTGGGCCGTAGCTCGCACTCAGATGTCAAGCTGCGATACTTATTCAGAGGAATAATGTTTACTTGTGCACCAGTATCTAGTTTGAACTTTAGCTCTGTGCCTTGTGTTCCTATCTCAATGTCAGCAAAGGCTTGCTCTGTCTCTGATATTTGACTTTTCTGTGTCACTGACTCAATAAACAGTTCATTAGCGTTTGACATTTCATCTTCACTCACTGTGTTTACTGTTTTTACACGATAAGCTCTGCACACTTTTGCAAAGTGATTCCATTTTCCACATTTAGTACACTGTTTGCCTTTAGCTGGCAATTTCCTTGTTCGCCATGCACTTTGTATCCACAATATCCACATGTTTTGGGGCGTTTTGAGTCTGTGTCGCTATTGTGGGGGTTGAAAATATGCTTGGCCTATCATGAGGGTGTCTGTGAGTGTTAGAAGTAACATTTTGCAACATATGGTGTGACTAGCGGAAAGGCTGTGGCTGGCCTTGGGTAGGCAGTTATCATCAGTTGTTGGGGGCACATACAGAATATAGTGTTGCGAGAACAAACTGTCTTTTGTTAGATAACAGGAGCCAGATGTGTGCTAACTGTATCGAGAGTATGAGCGCATAGATATTCTACACAGAAACAACGACTGACCGCTGAAGCGCCTAGGGGCTGGGACCAGCTCGTGCGCCAACAATCAATGATAGGCTGAGTGAGTTTAAACCACGCCCAGTATTTTAGAAGATAATATTAGTGTGTTGGCTAGTTGTCTGTTCTACCCTGCGTGGTGTTACAGCGAACCCGTAAATACGAAAATTGCATTTACCATTTATTGCTTCAGTTAATAAAAAGTACTTATAGAATAAAATCGATGTTTCTGAAATTCACTCTCTAACCTGAAACCAGATTCGAATTGACGCAACCCCTTACACTCTGTTTTGGAGACATGTCTCTCTCGTTATAAAACGCGCTCTCTGTGCACCTGAGGTGTGCTTTGATGTCTGCCTGACTGCATGCACTGGTTGTTCACGTGATGCGCTCGTGCTGCCGCGCAAAATGGTTTTCATCTGAGCCAGTGCTAGCTCGTGAGATCTAGCTATGTCGATAGCTTTGTCCAGCGTTACCTCAGACCCAACATTCTCTCTCACTCGCGGTGAGTGTATTCCAAATACAATACGGTCCCTGACCATCTCATCCTTGTTTGCATAATCACAGTCTTTCACAAGCAGATGCAGCTCTGTCACAAACTGTTCAAAAGACTCGCTAGCTCCCTGTACTTTCTCATGGATTTTGTACCTAGCGAAAATCGTATTGGTTTTCGGCGCAACATATACTTCAAAACGATCATAGTACATTTTCAGTACTTTTGATTCAGCCTCGGTAAGTGTCCATGTGTTGTAAATATCTCCCCTTTTTCACCGATCCAGAGGAGCAAGTAGCTGCATTTTTCCTCTTCTCATTTGCCCTTCAGAGGACCCGTGAACATTAGCGCCACATGCTGTTTGTACTTACAAATGCATCGGGTAAGTTTGTAGACTCCCAGTCCATTCGAGGTGAAGGAACTCCAGAAAAATCCATCTTTTAAGACCTTTTACTCTGACACCATGTCTTGTTTTGCACACTTTGTACAAAATAATAAAATGCAGTACTACATGATATTTCTTAACGTAACTCTTTATTAGCTAGCTATAACTGGCATGTTCACGTATCGCCAACCAGGATCAAACTGCCATAAACCTAACCATTTGGGTGGTCTTAACCAATAATCATAGCACAGTATGATATGGCGGTAAAATGCATCCAATTACAATTCAGCATGTTTACACATATGAATATTACACCAATTAAATCAACATTTGCAGTCCATCACATAATAATTGGAAGAATTATTATTTCAAATTATTTCATACTCTGAAAGGTTTTACTGTTAGACCGTGATGATTCTGATTATTCACATTCACAAATGATGAGACGCAACATCAAGGTCAAGGGTTAATTTCCCCCAGGGATCAAATATCCACCTGTGGATAAAAGTGTCTGCTAAGTGGCATATGTTTTGGACAATATCTGGTCGTTAGGCTACAGCTCATGTGGTGTGTAGATGATTCATAGCACAACTGGTATACTCTCCAAGGTCAACTGAACCAGCTCCACATAAATAACTGCACTTTAAACCCACATTGATAAGGTAAGTCAGATATAGGGCCATGCCTTTTGGTGCAGAAATGGTTGCACTGTGCTTTTACCGATATTTCCAGCATTATCCCGCTCTTGGGTTACTGCATGTAGGAAATCCTAGGAAATGGTCTGGAGTGTACACAAGCTGTCTCCTATCAACAAATCAATGTCTGGTTGTGTGAACGTATGCTTGGCAGGGAGGATTGCCTGAGCCAGGGAAGACGTAGCTCTGCAAATCTGGATTGCACAAAACCTGTTATTAAGCAGGAATATTATTAGTAGATCAATAATTCTACACCTCACTTTTCTGTATGGATTCGGTAGAGATCAATCAAACCCGAACAAAACAATGGAAAAATGCCATGGCAACGTCACTCACACTCGTCCCCCGTGGGGAAATATTCATAAACACCCCATTGTCCCCCATCAAAATGAGCTTACATTTAGGCTATTCACACTATTTTGGGGTAATAATCGAGTATACGTTTGTTTTACTCACTGCTTTAGCACACTCTGCCAACCCTGATCCTTGCCGTGTCTGAATCCTGGCTTAGGAAGGCCACCAAAAATTCTGAGATTTCCATACCCAACTATAACATTTTCTGTCAAGATAGAACTGCCAAAGGGAGAGGAGTTGCATTCTATTGCAGAGATAGCCTGCAAAGTAATGTCATATTTTCAAAGTCTATACCCAAACAGTTCGAACTTCTAATTTTTAAAATTAATCTCTCCCGAAATAAGTCTCTCACTGTTGCCGCCTGCTACCGACCCCCCTCAGCTCCCAGGTGTGCCCTGGACACCATTTGTGAATTGATCACCCCCTATCTAGCTTCAGAGTTTGTTCTGTTAGGTGACCTAAACTGGGATGTGCTTAACACCCCGGCAGTCCTACAATCTAAGCTAGATGCCCTCAATCTCACACAAATCATCAAGGAACCCACCAGGTACAACCCTAAATCCGTAAACATGGGCACCCTCATAGACATTATCCTGACCAACTTGCCCTCCAAATACACCTCCGCTGTCTTCAATTAGGATCTCAGCCCTCATTGCCTGTATCCGCTACGGGTCCGCGGTCAAACGACCACCTCTCGTCACTGTCAAACTCTCCCTAAAACACTTCTGCGAGCAGGCCTATCTAATCGACCTGGTCCGGGTATCCTGGAAGGATATTGACCTCATCCCGTCAGTTGAGGATTCCTGGTCATTCTTTAAAAGTAACTTCCTCACCATCTTAGATATGCAAAAAATGCAGAACTAAGAACAGATATAGCCCTTCGTTCACTCCAGACCTGACTGCCCTCGACCAGCACAAAAACATCCTGTGGATGACTACAATAGCATCGAATAGTTCCTGCGATATGCAACTGTTCAGGGAAGTCATGAACAAATACATGCAGTCAGTCAGGAATGCAAAGGCCAGCTTTTTCAACCAGACATTTTCATCCTGTAGCTCTAACTCCAAAAAGTTCTGGGACACTGTAAAGTCCCTGGAGAACAAGAGCACCTCCTCCCAGCTGCCAACTGTACTGAGGCTAGGTAACACGGTCACAACCGATAAATCCATGATAATCGAAAACTTCAACAAGCATTTCTCAATGGCTGGCCATGCCTTCCTCCTGGCTACTCCAACCTCGGCCAACAGCTCCGCCCCCCCGCAGCTACTCGCCCAAGCCTCCCCAGCTTCTCCTTTACCCAAATCCAGATAGCAGATGTTCTGAAAGAGCTGCAAAACCTGGACCCATACAAATCAGCTGGGCTTGACAATCTGGACCCTCTATTTCTGAAACTATCCGTCGCAATTGTCACAACCCCTATTACCAGCCTGTTTAACCTCTCTTTAGTATCGTCTGAGATCCCCAAGGATTGGAAAGCTGCCGCGGTCATCCCCTTCTTCAAAGGGGGAGACACCCTGGACCCAAACTGTTACAGACCTACAGTGGGGAGAACAAGTATTTGATACACTGCTGATTTTGCAGGTTTTCCTACTTACAAAGCATGTAGAGGTCTGTCATTTTTTTATCATAGGTACACTTCAACTGTGAGAGGCGGAATCTAAAACAAAAATCCAGAAAATCACATTGTATGATTTTTAAGAAATTCATTTGCATTTTCTTGAATGACATAAGTTTTTGATACATCAGAAAAGCAGAATTTAATATTTGGTACAGAAACCTTTGTTTGCAATTACAGAGATCATACATTTCTTGTAGTTCTTGACCAGGTTTGCACACACTGTAGCAGGGATTTTGGCCCACTCCTCCATACAGACCTTCTCCAGATCCTTTCGGTTTTGGGGCTGTCACTGGGCAATACGGACTTTCAGCTCCCTCCAAAGAGGGTTCAGGTCTGGTTTCTATTGGTTTCTATTGGGTTCAGGTCTGGAGACTGGCTAGGCCACTCCAGGACCTTGAGATGCTTCTTATAGAGCCACTCCTTAGTTGCCCTGGCTGTGTGTTTTGGGTCGTTGTCATGCTGGAAGACCCAGCCACGACCCATCTTCAATGCTCTTACTGAGGGAAGGAGGTTGTTGGCCAAGATCTCGCGATACATGGCCCCATCCATCCTCCCCTCAATACGGTGCAGTCGTCCTGTCCCCTTTGTAGAAAAGCATCCCCAAAGAATGATGTTTCCACCTCCATGCTTCACGGTTGGGATGGTGTTCTTGGGGTTGCACTCATCCTTCTTCTTCCTCCAAACACGGCGAGTGGAGTTTAGACTAAAAAGGTATATTTTTGTCTCATCAGACCACATGACCTTCTCCCATTCCTCCTCTGGATCATCCAGATGGTCATTGGCAAACTTCAGACGGGCCTGGACATTGCGTGCGCTGCAGGATTTTAATCCATGACGGCGTAGTGTGTTACTAATGGTTTTCTTTGAGACTGTGGTCCCAGCTCTCTTCAGGTCATTGACCAGGTCCTGCCGTGTAGGTCTGGGCTGATCCTTCACCTTCCTCATGATCATTGATGCCCCACGAGGTGAGATCTTGCATGGAGCCCCAGACCAAGGGTGATTGACCGTCATCTTGAACTTCTTCCATTTTCTAATAATTGCGCCAACAGTTGTTTCCTTCTCACCAAGCTGCTTGCCTATTGTCCTGTAGCCCATCCCAGCCTTGTGCAGGTCTACAATTTTATCCCTGATGTCCTTACACAGCTATCTGGTCTTGGCCATTGTGGAGAGGTTGGAGTCTGTTTGATTGAGTGTGTGGACAGGTGTCTTTTACACAGGTAACGAGTTCAAACAGGTGCAGTTAATACAGGAAATGAGTGGAGAATAGAAGGGCTTCTTAAAGAAAAACTAACAGGTCTGTGAGAGCCGGAATTCTTACTGGTTGGTAGGTGATCAAATACTGATGTCCTGCAATAAAAAGCTAATTCATTCATTAAAAATCATACAATGTGATTTTCTGGATTTTTATTTTAGATTCCGCCTCTCACAACTAAAGTGTACCTATGATAAAAATTACAGACCTCTACATGCTTTGTACGTAGAAAAACCTGCAAAATTGGCAGTGTATCAAATACTTGTTCTCCCATCTGTATATCCATCCTGCCCTGCCTATCTAAGGTCTTCGAAAGCTAAGTTAACAAACAGATCACTGGCCATCTCGAATCCCACCGTACCTTCTCCACTGCGCAATCCGGTTTCTGAGCCGGTCACGGGTGCACCTCAGCCACGCTCAAGGTACTAAACGATTTCATAACCGCCATCGATAAAAGACAGTACTGTGCAGCCGTCTTCATCGACCTGGCCAAGGCTTTCGACTCTGTCAATCACCATATTCTTATCGGCAAACTCAGTAGCCTCGGTTTTTCTAATGACTGCCTTGCCTGGTTCACCAACTACTTTTCAGACAGAGTTCAGTGTGTCAAATCGGAGGTTATGTTGTCCGATTCTTACCTTATCTTTTCTCTGCAAATATCAACGATGTTGCTCTTGCTGCGGGATCCACCTCTACGCAGACGACACCATTCTGTATACTTCTGGCCCTTCCTTGGACACTGTGCTATCTAACCTCCAAACGAGCTTCAATGCCATACAACACTCCTTCGGTGACCTCCAACTGCTCTTAAACGCTAGTAAAACCAAATGCATGCTTTCAACTGTTTGCTGCCTGCACCCGCACGCCCGACCTAGCATCACCACCCTGGATGGTTCCGACCTAGAATATGTGGACATCTATAAGTACCTAGGTGTCTGGCTAGACTGTAAACTCACCTTCCAGACTCATATCAAACATCTCCAATCCAAAATCAAATCTAGAGTCGGCTTTCTATTTCGCAACAAAGCCTCCTTCACTCACCCCGCCAAACTTACCCAAGTAAAACGGACTATCCTACCGATCCTCGACTTCGGCGATGTCATCTACAAAATAGCTTCCAATACTCTACTTAGCAAACTAGACGCAGTTTATCACAGTGCCATCCGTTTTGTTACTAAAGCACCTTATACCACCCACCACTGCGACCTGTATGCTCTAGTCGGCTGGCCCTCGCTACATATTCATTGCCAGACCCACTGGCTCCAGGTCATCTACAAGTCCATGCTAGGTAAAGCTCTGCCTTATCTCAGTTCACTGGTCACGATGGCAACACCCACCCTTAGCACGCGCTCCAGCAGGTGTATCTCACTGATCATCCCTAAAGCCAACACCTCATTTGGCCGCCTTTTCTTCCAGTTCTCTGCTGCCTGTGACTGGAACGAATTGTAAAAATTGCTGAAGTTGGAGACTTTTATTTCCCTCACCAACTTTAAACATCTGCTATCTGAGCAGCTAACCGATCGCTGCAGCTGTACATAGTCCATCTGTAAATAGCCCACCCAATTTACCTACCTCATCCCCATACTGTTTTTTAAAATGTACTTTTCTGCTCTTTTGCACACCAGTATCTCTACTTGCACATGATCATCTGATAATTTATCACTCCAGTGTTAATCTGCTAAATTGTAATTATTCGCTCCTATGTTCTATTTATTTTCTACCTCCTGAAGCCTTTTGCACACAATGTATATAGACTCTTTTTTTCCTACTGTGTTATTGACTTGTTTATTGTTTACTCCATGTGTAACTCTGTGTTGTTGTCAGTTCACACTGCTATGCTTTATCTTGGCCAGGTCGCAGTTGTAAATGAGAACTTGTTTTCAACTAGCCTACCTGGTTAAATAAAGGTGAAATAAAATCAATTTAAAAAAATGTCAACCCCAATACATATATATGTTATTAAAATGGCTTAAAGTACCACCACCGATTTCTATATGGCTAGCCATGCTAACATCTTATACGGACGGGAGATAGCATATAGCATAATTTTTTTCTAACCCCCAAAAATTATTATTTCGAAAACAACTAAATATATACAAATTGGATTTTAGTAACCACATTGTGGTAACAGATTTTTAAAAATATACACTTTGTAAGAACAGATTCTTTGAACATCCGCCAATGATGCTGTCCTTGTTCTTCCCCCAACTGTCTGTGTTCCATTGATCTCTTTACCGCATATACAGTAACCAGTCAAAAGTTTGGACACACCTACTCATTCAAGGGTTTTGCTTTATTTTTACCATTTTCTACATTGTAGAATAACAGTGAAGACATCAAAACTATGAAATAACATATGGAATCATGTAGTAACCAAAAAAGTGTTCAATCAAAATACATATTAGATTGTAGATTATTCAAAGTAGCCACCCTTATGTTAGATAATTACGGTATAGCCTACACACGTGACAGTTAATTGACACGTGGTGTGAGAAGGTGCTGTATCGGCCCTGTAATGGCCTTTTGAGGTGGGGTGATCAACTTGCTTGGTAGAAAATAACTGGAACAAAAGACATGGCTCTGGGCATATGCTGTAGGTCTACCATGCTGTTCCTTCTAAAGTGTTAAAAACACAGGGTTGCAGAAATCAGCCAGCAAGCCCTCAGCGGATGGCATGTCCCCACAGATAGCTGACAGTGTAAGCCTGTGATGCATTTTAAGCCTGTGATGCGTTCTGCAGCTTTTAGCACATCCTGTATATTCTTCTGCCTTCCTGGAATTGATTCAAACTGCTCTTCATCACTGTCTTCCACCTTTATCTCTCTCCCTGGCATTCACTCCTAGTCTGAATATCATTATTTTTAGCTAACATTCCACTCCTTGGCACTCCTGTCTGGTAAGTGGGAATAAAATGGATTTAATTGTAATTTTTGGTTAATGATTTACACAAAATACTGTAATGTCAAAGTGAAAGAAAAAGTAAAGCAGTAAAAAAATGTAAAACTAATATACTACAGTATATCTTGATTAGATACGTATTCAACCCGAGTCAATACATGTTATAACATTTTAACCTATAATCTATAACCTTTGGCAGTGATTACAGTTGTGAGTCTTTCTGGGTTGTGAGTCTTTCTTTTACAATATAAGCTCTGGTAAATTGATTGTTGATCATTGCTAGACAGCCATGTTCAAGTCCTGCCATCGATTTAAGCCAATTTAAGTAAAAACTAACCAGGCCACTCAGGAAAAAAAAATTATTTAAATGTTTTATTTCACCTTTATTTAACCTGGTAGGCTAGTTGAGATCAAGTTCTCATTTACAACTGCGACCTGGCCAAGGTAAAGCAAAGCAGTGCGACGCAAACAACACAGAGTTACACATGGAATAAACAAACAAGAGAGTCAATAATACAATAGAAAAAAGTCGATATACAAATGCAAATGAGGTAGGATAAGGGAGGTAATGCAATAAACAGGCCATAGTGGCAAAATAATTACAATATAGCAATTAAACACTGGAGTGCTAGATGTGCTAGATGTGCACCCCAGTAGAGATACTGGGGTGCAAAGGAGCAAAATAAATCAAATAAATATCAGTATGGGGATGAGGTAGTTGGATGGGCTATTTACAGATGGTCTATGTACAGGTGCAATGATCTGTGAGCTGCTCTGACAGATGGTGCGTGAAGTTAGTGAGGGCGATATGAGTCTCCAGCTTCAGTGATTTTTGCAGTTCGTTCCAGTCATTGGCAGCAGAGAAATGGAAGGAAAGGTGGCCGAAGGAAGAATTGGCTTTGGGGCTGTGCTACGGGTGGGTGCTGCTGAAATATACCTGCTGGAGAGTGTGCTACGGGTGGGTGCTGCTATGGTGACCAGTGAGCTGAGATAAGGCGGGGCGTTACCTAGCATAGACTTATAGATGACCTGGAGGCAGTGAGTTTGGCGACAAGCAAGGGCCAGCCAACGAGAGCCGAAGTCAAGGTTCGGTAGGATAGTCAGTTTTACGAGGGTATGTTGGCAGCATGAGTGAAGGATGCTTTGTTGCGAAATAGGAAGCCAATTCTAGATTTGATTTTGGATTGGAGATGCTTAATGTGAGTCTGGAAAGAGAATTTACAGTCTAAACAGACACCTAGGTATTTGTAGTTGTCCACATATTCTAAGTCAGAACCGTCCAGAGTAGTGATGCTGGACGGGCGGCAGGTGTGGGCAGCGATCAGTTGAAGAGCATACATTTAGTTTTACTTGCATTTAAGAGCAGTTGGAGGCCACGGAAGGAGAGTTGTATGGCATTGAAGCTCGTATGGAGGTTAGTTAACACAGTGTCCAAAGAAGGGCCAGAAGTATGCAGAATGGTGTCGTCTGCGTAGAGGTGGACCAGAGAATCACCAGCAGCAATAGCGACATCATTGATGTATACAGAGAAAAGAGTCGGCCCTAGAATTGAACCTGGTGGCACCCCCTTAGAGACTGCCAAAGGTTTGTCAGACTGAACTCCGATTTGTCAGACTGAACTCTGTCAGAGAAGTAGTTGGTGAAACAGGCGAGGCAGTGATTTGAGAAACCAAGGCTGTTGAGTCTGCCGATAAGAATGTGGTGATTGACAGTCGAATGCCTTGGCCAGGTCGATGAATACAGCTGCAAAGTATTGTCTCTTATCGATGGCGGTTATGATATCGTTTAGGACCTTGAGCGTGGCTGATTTGCACCCATGACCAGCTCGGAAACCAGATTGCATAGCGGAGAAGATCGGTGGGATTTGAAATGGTCGGTGATCTGTTTGTTAACTTGGCTTTCGAAGACCTTAGAAAAGTAGGGTAAGGATAGATATAGGTCTATAGCAGTTTGGGTCTAGAGTGTCTCCCCCTTTGAAGAGGGGGTTGACCGCGGCAGCTTTCCTATCTTGGGGATCTCAGACGATACGAAAGAGAGGTTGAACAAGCTAATAATAGTGGTTGCAACAATTTTGGTGGATAATTTTAGAAAGAGAGGGTCCAGATTGTCTAGCCCGGCTGATTTGTAGGGGTCCAGATTTTGCAGCTCTTTCAGAACATCAGCTATCTGGATTTGGGTGAAGAAGAAATGGGGGAGGCTTGGGCAAGTTGCTGAGGGGGGTGCAGGGATGTTGACCGGGGTAGAGGTAGCCAGGTGGACAGCATGGCCAGCTGTAGAAAATTGCTTATTGTCGCAGATTTATCGGTGGTGACAGTGTTTCCTAGCCTCAGTGCAGTGGGAGGAGGTGCTCTTACTCTCCATGGACTTTACAGTGTACCAGAACGTTTGGGAGTTTGTGCTACAGGATGCATATTTCTGTTTGAAAAAGTTAGCCTTTGCTTTCCTAACTGCTCTGAAAAGTTGCATATCGCGGGGGCTATTCGATGCTAATGCAGTCTGCCACAGGATGTTTTTGTGCTGGGCAAGGGCAGTCAGGTCTAGAGTAAATTGAGGGTTATATCTGTTTCTGGTTCTAAATTTTTTGAATGGGGCATTCTTATTTAAGATGGTGAGGAAAGGACAGGGTGCCCGTAAACAGGGTGCCAGTGTTTACGGATTTGGGATTGTACCTTGTAGGTTCATTGATCATTTGTGTGAGAATTGTGAAAGCAGGTCCTCCAGCATTCAAGTGACCAGTCCGTCATTCTCCTCCTCGATCATGAGATGGTGGGGTTATGGCGTTGGAGCCATGGGAGGCCGTGAAGCCCCCCTTGATCACAATAGGGACAAGGCCCTGCCTGCGTCACAGCTGCGGGGAGGCATGTGACCCCTACCTCCATGGGTTCAGGCTCTGATACAGAGTGGTCACTGAGGAAGGGAGAGAAGTGATGAGGGTACCGACGCTCCCGGAGGTTATCCAGACAGATGGCTATTGCGATAAGTGCGTCCAAGGAAAGGATGTCGTCTCGACATGCCAGTTCCGTCTTGACCACCTGGTGCAGTACTCTTCTGGCTCATTCCATCCGCTGGATGCTGTTACTGTCCGGAAGGTCAGCGCGTACTCTGCAGCGGTCTGGTCATCCTGCCCCAGTTGGAATAGGCGCTCACCCCCTTCTCTGCCCTCTGGTGGATAATCAAAGATAACGCTGAACAGAGCCATGAACCCCTCATATGAAGCCAGCTCCTCCTCTCCTCCTGATGGCCGTATCTCACTCCAATGCTTGCACAGTCAGCAGAGATATAACCATGACAACGGTTAGGTGTACCAAACTACTAACATTCTTTATTTAAACTTTTTTATTTATCAGATTAACTTCCGGCAGGTCAGCGCGTACTCTGCAGCGGTCTGGTCATCCTGCCCCAGTTGGAATAGGCGCTCACCCCCTTCTCTGCCCTCTGGTGGATAATCAAAGATAACGCTGAACAGAGCCATGAACCCCTCATATGAAGCCAGCTCCTCCTCTCCTCCTGATGGCCGTATCTCACTCCAATGCTTGCACAGTCAGCAGAGATATAACCATGACAACGGTTAGGTGTACCAAACTACTAACATTCTTTATTTAAACTTTTTTATTTATCAGATTAACTTCCGGCGCAGACAGAGATGATCCAGAGAAACCCTGGATCATTGTTATTCTAACTTCCTCAACGCATATAAGGCCCCCCCCCCCCGCCCTCCTTTCGAAAGCTGACCACGACTCCATTTTGTTGCTTCCAGCCTACACCACCCACGCTCAGGTCTGTTCAACGCTGGTCCGACAAATCTGATTCCACGCTTCAAGACTGCTTCGATCATGTGGATTGGGATATGTTCTGCATTGCGCCCAACAACAACATTGACGAATACACTGATTCGGTGAGCGAGTTCATTAGAAAGTGCATCGGCGATGTTATACCCACAGCAACGATTAAAACATTCCCAAACCAGAAACCGTGGATTGATGGCAGCATTCGTGCGAAACTGAAAGCGTGAACCACTGCTTTTAACCAGGGCGAGGTGACAGGAAACATGACCGAATACAAACAGTGTAGCTATTTATTCCCTCCGCAAGGCAATCAAAAAAGCTAAGTGTCAGTATAGAGACAAAGTAGAGGCGCAATACACAAGAGGTATGTGGCAGGGTCTACAGTCAATCACGGATTACAAAAAGAAAACCAGCCCCGTCGCGGACAAGGATGTCTTGCTCCCAGACAGACTTAATAACTTTTTTGCTCGCTTTGAGGATAATACAATGCCACTGACACGGCCCGCTACCAAAACCTGCGGACTCTCCTTCACTGCAGCCGACGTGAGTAAAATATTTAAATGTGTCAACCCTCGCTAGTCTGCAGGCCCAGACGGCATCCCCAGCCGCGTCCTCAGAGCATGCTCAGACCAGCTGGCTGGTGTGTTTACGGACATATTCAATCAATTCTCATCCCAGTCTGCTGTTCTAACATGCTTCATGGGCCACCATTGTTCCTGTTCCTGTTCCCAAGAAAGCTAAGGTAACTGAGCTAAACGATTACCGCCCCGTAGCACTCACTTCTGTCATCATGAAGTGCTTTGAGAGACTAGTCAAGGACCATATCACCTCCACCCTACCTGACACCCTAGACCCACTCCAATTTGCTTACCGCGCCAATAGGTCCACAGACGATGCAATCGCAACCACACTACACACTGCCCTAAATACCTATGTGAGAATGCTGTTCATCGACTACAGCTCAGCATTTAACACCATAGTACCCTCCAAACTCGTCATCAAGCTCGAGACCCTGGGTCTCAACCCCGCCCTGTGCAACTGGGTACTGGACTTCCTGACGGGCCGGCCCCAGGTGGTGAGGGTAGGTAACAACATCTCCACTCCGCTGATCCTCAACACTGGGGCCCCACAAGGGTGCGTTCTGAGCCCTCTCCAGTAATCCCTGTTCACCCATGACTGTGTGGCCATGCACGCCTCCAACTCAATCATCAAGTTTGCGGACGACACTACAGTGGTAGGCTAGATTACCAACAATGATGAGACAGCCTACAGGGAGGAGGTGAGGGCCCTCAGAGTGTGGTGCCAGAAAAATAACCTCACACTCAATGTCAACAAAACAAAGGAGATGATTGTGGACTTTAGGAAACAGCAGAGGGAACACCCCCAATCCACCCGATGTCACAGGAAGGCCATAAAGATCATCAAGGACAACAACCACCCGAGCCACTGCCTGTTCACCCTGCTATCATCCAGAAGGCGAGGTCAGTACAGGTGCATCAAAGCAGGGACCGAGAGACTGAAAAACAGCTTCTATCTCAAGGCCATCAGACTGTTAAACGCCACCACTAACATTGAGTGGCTGCTGCCAACATACGGACTCAACTCCAGCAACTTTAATAGTGTAATTGATGGAAATGTATGTTACATTTTTTTTATCACTAGCCACTTTAAACAATGCCACTTAATATAATGTTTACATACCCTACATTACTCATCTCATATGTACGTATATGTATATACTGTACTCTATATCATCTACTGCATCTTGCCATCTTTATGTAATACATGTATCACTAGCCACTTTAAACTATGACACTTTGTTTATATACCCTACATTACTCATCTCATATGTATATACTGTACTCTGTACCATCTACTGCATCTTGCCTATGCCGTTCTGTACCATCACTCATTCATCTATCTTTATGTACATATTCTTTATCCCTTTACACTTGTGTGTATAAGGGAGTAGTTGTGGAATTGTTAGGTTAGATTACTCGTTGGTTATTACTGCATTGTCTTAACAAGATGCACAAGCATTTTGCTACACTCGCATTAACATCTGCTAACCATGTGTATGTAACAAATTAAAATGTATTTGATTGTCTGTTGTTTTTATGATGTAGTTTTCCTTAAATCGTTTTTAATCATAACAACAACATCTTTGTAACGGATGTCGTCTGGAGATAGAGAGGCGGACCAAGGCGCAGCGTGGTAAGTGTTCATGTCTTTTTAAATAAACAAACTGAACACTGGAACAAAACAATAAACGATGTGAACAAAACAAAACAGTACCGTGTGGCCAAAACACTCGGAACACGGAAACAAACACCCACCAACCAAAAGTGAAACCCAGGCTACCTAAGTATGATTCTCAATCAGGGACAACAATTGACAGCTGCCTCTGATTGAGAACCATACTAGGCCGAACTCAAAAACAAACATAGAAAAACAAACAGACTGCCCACCCCAACTCGGTAGCGCCGGACAGGCGGGAGAATCCGGCAGCTCCGGAATGAAGGGCGATTCCGGCATCGCCTGGCTGGCTGACGGCTCTGGCGGCTCCTGGCTGGCTAGCGGCTCTGGCGGCTCCTGGCTGACTGACGGCTCTTGCGGCTCCTGGCTGACTGACGGCTCTGGGGGCTCAGGACAGACTGGCGGCTCTGGCGGCTCAGGACAGACGGGAGACTCTGGCGGCTCAGGACAGACGGGAGACTCTGGCGGCTCAGGACAGACGGGAGACTCTGGCGGCTCAGGACAGACGGGAGACTCTGGCGGCTCAGGACAGACGGGAGACTCTGGCGGCTCAGGACAGACGGGAGACTCTGGCGGCTCAGGACAGACGGGAGACTCTGGCGGCTCAGGACAGACGGGAGACTCTGGCGGCTCAGGACAGACGGGAGACTCTGGCAGCGCTGGGCAGCAGGAAGGCTCTGGCAGCGCTGGACAGGCGGGAGCACCTGTAGGGAGAAGATGGAGAGACAGACTGGTGCGGGGGGCTGCCACCGGAGAGACCGGACCGTGAAGGCGCACTGGAGCTCTTGAGCACCGAGCCTGCCCAACCTTACCTGGTTGAATTCTCCCCGTAGCCAGGCCAGTGCGGCGAGGTGGAATAGCCCGCACTGGGCTGTGCTGGCGAACCGGGGACACCCTGTGTAAGGCTGGTGCCATGTACGCCGGCCCAAGGAGACGTACTGGGGACCAGATGCGCAGAGCCGGCTTCATGGCACCTGGCTCATTGCCCACTCTAGCCCGGCCGATTCAGGGAGCTGGGATGTAGCGCACCGGGCTAAGCACGCGCTCCACCACCATAACACGGTGCCTGACCAGTACGACGCCCTCTCTCTCCACGGTAAGCGCGGGGAGTTGGCACAGGTCTCCTACCTGACTTCGCCACACTCTCCGTGTTCCCCCCTCAATACATTTTTGGGGCTGCCTCTCGAGCTTCCAGCCGCGCTGCCGTGCTGCCTCCTCATACCGGCGCCTCTCTGCTTTCGCTGCCTCCAGCTCTGCTTTGGGGCGGCGATATTCCCCTGGCTGTGCCCAGGGTCCTTTGCCATCCAGAATCTCCTCCCAAGTCCAGTTCTCCAAATATCGCTGCCTCTCCTGCTGTTGCTCGTTACCACGCTGCTTTGTCCTTTGGTGGTGGGTGTTTCTGTAACGGATGTCGTCTGAAGATAGAGAGGAGGACCAATTTTGCGGCGTGGTAAGTGTTCATGTCTTTTTAATAAACAAACTGAACACTGAAACAATAAACGATGTGAACAAAACGAAACAGTACAGTGTGGCCCAAACACTCACACGGATACAAACACCCACCAAAAGTGAAACCCAGGCTACCTAAGTATGATTCTCAATCAGGGACTACAATTGACAGCTGCCTCTGATTGAGAACCATACTAGGCCGAACTCAAAAACCAACATAGAAAAATAAATATAAACTGCCCACCCCAACTCATGCCCTGACCATACTAAAACAAAGACAAAAACAAAGGAACTAAGGTCAGAACATGACAATCTTTAACCATTGGAACTTTTGATAGCTAAGGATTTCGCAATGAGGTTAGCTTTTTCGGCTGGGACCGCAAGTTTGTGTCCCGGATTCCTGCTAAAAAAACACAATCATGCTAACAGAGCAAGATAACGCTAGCATTGCTAGAGACAAAACACCAGTGTGGTATTTATGTCTACATCTGGGCTCAAATGCACTAGGTATGAGATGATATCTACGCAAGATGAGTCAAATAAGATGGAACTGATGAATGAACATAAATTCTTTGTCTATTCCAAATGTATCATCATCAAGCAGCTTGGGGAAGAAATTCTCCGGCTGCTAGCTCAGCTGTGGGAAAACAAGATGGGCTTTCCAAGTACCTCAATGCAGCCCAGACACACAGAATTTCAGTTCTGAAGGGCCGACCAAGGTCCACTGTCACCAAGGCTCCTATGTCCAAGACATCAACTCCCCCCTGCCTAAAGTTCTAGCCAACTTCTCTAATATTGTCACCATTGTCACTCACGTTGGATGTAATGACATTCGCTTTCGGAAATATGAGGAACTGAAGAAGGACTACAACATTCTCTTGATCAGCCTGGTTTGCACAGGGAAGAGAACAGTCATCTCTGGCCCCCTGCCATGCTATAGAAGGGGTTCCGAATGAGTTTTTGAATAACTCTGCAAAGACAGGAATGTCTCCTTTTGTGACAATTTTGACTTTCTGTGGGAGCAACCAACACTCTTTAAAAGAGATGGGATTCACCCTAACCACAGTGGTTCCAGGATTATCTTAATCAACATAGTGAACTGCTTAAGAGACTGACGCTCTGGTTTTGTTAGCGCTCCAGTCCTCCCTGTCATAATAAGCAACAGAGGACATGGAAATTATATTATATCCAAGAGAAATAGAAGTGCATTAAATGTAAGTAATGTAATGTAATGTAATGTAAATGTAAGTAACCTAATCTATGTTCCTTTAACTGTTAGCTCCGAGGGTATTGTCTGCAATAATTATATGTACATAGAATTTAATTCCACAATTTGCAATGAAACCGTGTGCCTTAGGAAGAAGCCCACTGTGGGCAGCCCACTCAGTACCATTAACTCAAATGTAAATGTCACTGACATGTCTATTCTGGATCAGCTTCTCAGAATAGCACTAAAAACAAACAAGCAACCCAGAAAAGGACCCCAAAAAATCCCATAATAACATACGTAGCCTGAGAAACAAGGTTCATGAAAATGACAACTTACTAACGTCAGAAAACATTCATATTCTGGCCATCTCTGAAACACACTTAGATCATTCATTTGATGATGCATTAGTAGCTATACATGGTTATATATATTAGAAAGACAGTGCAAATGGAAGAGTAGTTGCCATGAAAATACAGAGTCATATTCCTGTTAGGCAGAGAGAGGATCTCATTCTCGTAGGATAGTTGCTCTAGACCACCAAATGCTAAAAATCAGTATTTGGAATAAATGTGTGAAATTTTGGATAATGTTTGTGATTTTAACATAGAGGTACACTACCGTTCAAAAGTTTGGGTCACGTAGACATTTCCTTGTTTTTGAAAGAAAAGCAAATTTTTTGTCCATTAAAATAACATCATATTGATCAGAAATACAGTATAGACATTGTTACTGTTGTAAATGACTATTTTAGCTGGAAACTGGATTTTTTATGGAATATCTACATAGGCGTAGAGGCCCATTATCAGCAACCATCAATCCTGTGTTCCAATGGAACGTTGTGTTATCTAATCCAAGTTTATAATTTTAAAAGGCTAATTGATCATTAGAAAACCCTTTTGAAATTATGTTAGCACAGCTGAAAACTGTAGTGCTGATTAAAGAAGCAATAAAACTGGCCAGATACACTAATTGCGTATCTGGAGCATCAGCATTTCTGGGTTTGGCCAGAAACAAATAACTTTATTCTGAAATGTGTCAGTCTATTCTTGTTCTGAGAAATTATGGCTATTCCATGCGAGAAATTGCCAAGAAACTAAAGATCTCATACAACGCTGTGTACTACTCCCTTCACAGAACAGCGCAAACTGGATCTAACCAGAATAGAAAGAGGAGTGGGAGGCCCCGGTGCACAACTAAGCAAGAGGACAAGTACATTAGAGTGTCTAGTTTGAGAAACAGAGGCCTCACGAGTCCTCAACTGGCAGCTTCATTAAATAGTACCCGTAAAAAAACACCAGTCTCAACGTCAACAGTGAAGAGGCGACTCCGGGATGCTGGCCTTCTAGGCAGAGTTCCTCTGTCCAGTGTCTGTGTTCTCTTGCCCATCTTAATCTTTTATTTTTATTGGCCAGTCTGAGATATGGCTTTTTCTTTGTTTCTTGACCTAAGAGTTGAGGAGAGACTGACTGCATCACTTCTTCAAATTATAAGAAACATTCATGTGTTGAAAATCCCAAATAGTTTGCATAGTCAACTTACACACAGCTCTGACACACACACTTACCCCACCAGACATGCCACGAGGTATTTTCACAGTCCCCAAATCCAGAACAAATTCAAGAAAGCGTACACTATCAAGGTCAAATAGGCATTGTGTCATGAGGTGTTTTTGAAACCAGGTTTGCTTTTAATTTGAGCAATATGAGATGGAACGGAGTTCCATGCATTAACGGCTCTATATAATACTGTACGCTTTCTTTATTTTTAATTGTTATTATTATTATTTAAAAAAAAATTTTTTTACCCCGTGGCCTCCCGGGTGGTGCAGTGGTTAAGGGTGCTGTACTGCAGCGCCAGCTGTGCTATCAGAGACTCTGGGTTCACGCCCCAGGCCCTGTCGTAACCGGCCGCGACCGGGAGGTCCGTGGGGCGACGCACAATTGGCCTAGCTTCGTCCGGGTTAGGGAGGGCATGGCCGGTAGGGATGTCCTTGTCTCATTGCGCACCAGCGACTCCTTTGGTGGGCCGGGCGCAGTGCGCGCTAACCAAGGATGTCAGGTGCACAGTGTTTCCTCTGACACATTGGTGTGGCTGGCTTCCGGGTTGGATGCGCGGTGTGTTAAGAAGCAGTGCGGCATGGTTGGGTTGTGTATCAGAGGACGCATGACTTTCAACCTTCGTCTCTCCCGAGCCTGTAAGGGAATTGTAGCGATGAGACAAGATAGTAGCTACTAAAAACAATTGGATACCCCGAAATTGGGGAGAAAAAGGGGTAAAAAATAATAATAATAACAATTAAAAATAAAGAAAGCGTACAGTATTATATAGAGCCGTTAATGCATGGAACTCCGTTCCATCTCATATTGCTCAAATTAAAAGCAAATCTGGTTTCAAAAACACCTCATGACACAATGCCTATTTGACCTTGATAGTTTGTGTGGATGAATTGGTATTGATATGTAGGCTGCGTGTGCCTTTTGTTATTTATTTTTGAATTGATGTAGTTCGGTCCTTGAGCTGTTCTTGTCTATTAATGTCTATCAGGTATTTCCAAACTGGGGTACGTGCAAGGAGAGACAAGCCCCATACTATTGTGGAGGACTTATTCTTCCTTCTGCCGCGGACATGGCTGGGACAATGCTGGGGAAACAAACTATCCAGACAATGCCTTCATCAAACAACACTGTTTCACGACGCATCAGTGATATGGCAGGAGATGTTTTGAAACAATTACTGCTTCGCATATAAGCCAGTGAATTATATGCTTTACAGCTGGATGAGTCAACGGACGTGGCGGGCCTGGCACAGGGTATCGTTATGTTTATGGGGGATCAAATAAGGAGGATCTCCTCTTCTGCAAACCACTGGAAACCAGAACAACATGAGAGGATATTTTTTAAGTACTGGACAGCTTTGTGACATCAAATGGACTTTGGTGGTCAAGACATGTTAGTATCTGTACTGATGGTGCAAAAGCCATGACAGTGAGACATAGTGGAGTTGCTCCCGACACCACTTGGGTATACTGCAGCATCCACCGAGAGGATAATGCTGCCAAGGGAATGCCTGACAGCTTGAAAGACGTTTTGGACACTACAGTGAAAATGGTTAACTTTGTTAAAGCAAGGCCCCCGAACTCTCGTGGATTTTCTGCACTGGGCAGCAACCATGTAACGCTTTTACAACATACAGAAGTGCACTAGTTATCAAGGGACAAAGCATTGACAAGTTTTTTTTTATTGAGAGACAAGCTTAAAGTTTTCTTTACTGACCATAATTTTCACTTGTCTGACCGCTTGCGTGATGACGTGTTTCTCACACGACTGGCCTACCTGGGTGATGTTTTTCTCTGAATGATCTGAATCTAGGATTACAGGGACTCTCCGCTACTATATTCAATGTGCTTGACAAAATTGAGGCTATAATTAAGAAGTTGGAGCTATTCTCTGTCTGTATTAACAAAGACAACACACAGGTCTTTCCATCATTGTATGATTTTTGTGATATGGCGAAGCACCTGAGTGAGTTGGGTGCGCAATTACGCAGGTACAGTTGAAGTCGGAAGTTTACATACACCTTAGCCAAATACATTTTAACTCAGTTTTTCACAATTCCTGACACTTAATTCAAGTAGGAATTCTCTGTCTTAGGTTAGTTAGGATCACCACTTTATTATAAGAATGTGAAGTGTCAGAATAATAGTAGAGTGAATTATTTATTTCAGCTTTTATTTCTTTCATCACATTCCCAGTGGGTCAGAAGTTTACATACACTCAATTAGTATTTGGTAGCCTTGCCTTTAAATTGTTGAACTCGGGTCAAACATTTCGGGTAGCCTTCCACAAGCTTCCCACAATAAGTTGGGTGAATTTTGGCCCATTCCTCCTGGCAGAGCTGGTGTAACCGAGTTGGGTTTGTAGGCCTCCTTGCTCGCACACACTTTTTCAGTTCTGCCCACACATTTTCTATAGGACTGAGGTCAGGGCTTTGTGATGGCCACTCCAATACCTTCACTTGTGTTCTTCGGCTTGCAAGCCTCCCCCTTTTTCCTCCAAACAAAACAATGGTCATTATGGCCACACAGTTGTATTTTTGTTTCATCAGACCAGAAGACATTTCTCCAAAAAGTACAATCTTTGTCCCCATGTGCAGTTGCAAACCGTAGTCTGTCTTTAAGGCTTTTTTGGAGCAGTGGCTTCTTCCTTGCCGAGCGGCCTTTCAGGTTATGTCGCTATAGGACTCTGTGGATATACAATGTGATTTTCTGGATTTTTGTTTTAAATTCCGTCTCTCACAGTTGAAGTGTACCTATGATAAACAATTACAGACCTCTACATGCTTTGCAAGTAGGAAAACCTGCAAAATCGTCAGTGTATCAAATACTTGTTCTCCCCACTGTAGATACTTTTGTACCTGTTTCCTCCAGCATCTTCACAAGGTCCTTTGCTGTTGTTCTGGGATTGATTTGCACTTTTCACACCAAAGTACGTTCCTCTCTAGGAGACAGAACGCGTCTCCTTCCTGAGCGGTATGACGGATGGGTGGTCCCATTGTGTTTATACTTGCGTGCTATTTTTTTGGACAGATGAACGTGTTATCTTCAGGCGTTTGGAAAGTGCTCCCAAGGATGAACCAGACTTGTAGAGGTCTACAATTTTTTTCTGAGGTCTTGGAGGATTTCTTTTGATTTTCCCATGTCAAGCAGAGGCACCGACTTTGAAGGTAGGCCTTGAAATACATCCACAGGTACACCTCCAATTGACTCAAATAATGTCAGAAGCTTCTAAAGCCATGCCATAATTTTCTGGAATTTTCCAAGTTGTTTAAAGGCACAGTCAACTTAGTGTATGTAGACTTCTGACCCACTGGAATTGTGATACAGTGAATTATAGGTGAAATAATCTTTCTGTAAACAGTTGTTGGAAGAATTACTTGTGTCATGCACAAAGTAGATGTCCTAACCGACTTGCCGAAACTAAAGTTTGTTAACAAGAAATTTGTGGAGTGGTTGAAAAACAAGTTTTAATGACTCCAACCTAATTGTATGTAAACTTCCGACTTCAACTGTACTTTCTCGAAACGGAT